>NW_009928225.1:5089-9000 GCF_000696875.1 Nestor notabilis | reverse complement strand
TAGCAATCTGGGGAGCCCGTGGAGCACTGCTGGGGAGTTACTAGGGGCCCGTCGGGAATGCTGGGGTGCTTCCAGGAGTCCAGGATGGCGTCCTAGGGGATGGGGAGCTTCTGGGGAGCACCTGAAGGTCTAGGGAGCTGGGGGCACTGCTAGGAGTCTGAGGAGCTGCGAGATTGCCGCGGGCTCTGCTGGCTAGCCCTCTCTGGATCACTGATCCAGCCCCTGCCTGGGTACTGGTGACACCTGCCTATGCCAGGGCCTCTCCTTGCTACCACAGGAATGGATTTGGCTCTGCCAGCTCAGGGACAGCAGGGAGAAGGGGTGGGGAGTTGGCAGCCCCCTAGCAAACTCTCCTCCCCAGCTGGGCAGGGCATACGACACACCCACCAACTTGTTTGCACAACCACAAGGGTCTCACAAGCACAGTGATGAGACACGCTGGGGGTGCAGAGGAGTCACCCCACAGTCAGTGGCCATGTGCCTCTCTCCAAGCAAGAACCCTTTGCCCTCACACTAACTCCATTCTCCGTCTTCTTCCCCCTACGCATATGTGGCTTTTGTGATTTCCCATCTTCAGGATTTCTGGTTTGGGGCAAAGGCAGAGGGAACACAGGTCAGATCCCTTACTCAAAAGAACTACCCGTGTTTCTCAGGGTTTATCCGTGATCCAGACCTCCAGAGTTATGTCCATGCAGCTAGGAGCATGAAAGCAGGCCATTGTGGGGAAACTGAGGCAGGCTCCCAAGAAGGAGCTTGCTGAAGATCAGAGCTAGGACTCTGACATCTCACAGAGAGATTCAGAATCCCTAAGTATATCTGGCCTCAGCCTGGGAAGGCTCCAGAGGAGACCAGGGGTGACCCAAATTTTCACAGGACCTGCCTGATCTGAGCTCCCCTGATGGGCAACACAGAGCCTGAGGTGTGCTCATGTTTTTCTAGGTCAAAGGGACCTGCTCCCCACATCTCCCGGCACACAGACCCTGCATCTCCTCAGCTCTCTTCCTGCAGGGTCCTGCTGCACCCACACATCCTCCCTGTCCCAGACACACCTGCAGAAACTCAGTGAGACACGCGCAAACAAACATGCTCGCATGCAGGCACACATGGGGACGGTGTCGCTGGTACACACATGCTGACAATTTGCCAAATAGTCATCGACATGCATGAAGACACATGGGACAACTTGTTTGCACACCCACAAGGGGCTCACATGGACAGTGATGGGTGTGCACAGAAGTTCACACACACATATGGTCATGAACACACATAGATTTGTTACCTGTGCACACACACACACACACACACACTGTACACTTGCATGTGCAGGTACCTTCACTTGCACCCACTCAGCCCATGTGTTCCCATGGGCGGGTGCCCAGCTGGGAGTTCCCAGGAGCGCCATGTGCCTTCCTTTTCCCAGTTAAGCCAGGAGGGAATTTCCAGCTCTGAAGCTGCAGCTGACAGATTTAGAGGCTTCCGCCCAGCCAGGTTCATGGTTAATGGCATATGCTTCCCCTGTCCTTCCCTGCTGGCCGGCTGGGCCAGGTGAGGAGAGACCTGCTGGTAGGCATCACCAACAGCAGCCCACTGCAGCTCTCTTGGCCTTGCAGTGTGCCCAGCACTGCAAGCTCCACTCCTGCCCTGCCTGGCAATACCCAGTGTGGGGCATTGCACACCTGGTAATCCTTTTGCAGAGCAGTGGACAGGCAAAGCCCCCATGCCCTGTGTTGCTACAGTGTGGACGGCAGGCACAGGAGCATGGACCTCTCTGCCCAGGCTCTGGTTCTGCTGACATTCCTCGGGGGCTCCTCTGCCTAATGTGGCATTGCCAGCTGAGTAGATGCTGCACACAGACATTCCTCTCTGCAACTACCCCCCATGCTGGGTAAGGCTGGAGAAACCAGTTGTGGTGGGTTTCTTGCAGCACAGCAGGAGCCCCCTTGAAGACCCGTGGAGCCTCTGGAGCTGAGGGATGGCAGCCTGCCTTGCTGGGCAGCCAGGCAGGCTGCTCCTCACCCCGTGTTTGCCCATGAGGGGCACGGGCTGATCAGGTTACCAAGACATGCCTGGCACCATGCCAGCAAGGTGAGGCTGCACGTGGCACATGGCACGCCAAGCAAATGCCTTGTATGCCACCAAACCAACAGTGTAAGCACCACACAGGGTTTCTCCATACGAGGCTCCATGGTGGGGACTGCAGCGATGGTGGCTAGAGACAGTGAGAAGTATAGAGGATACCTTCAAGAAACTCACAGCCCATCACCATGGTGTCAGGGCCACTAGCCGTACCTCCTGCATGAGCGGTGAGTGGACGGGCCATGAACTGCAGGTCACCACAGACATCCCAGGTCAGGTGGTGGTGGGACACAGGCTGGCATCCCCAAGCGATGGTGGCCATGGATGATGGGAGGAGAGCACCCATCCAGCCTGAGGGCTGCAGAGCAGGGCAGGAGAGCACTCGCCCTCATCCACGCTTATCTCCTGGCTCTGCAACCTGGAGAAAAGCAGAGAGTGGATAAAAAACGAGCTTGGCTCTGCCATGGGTCCCAGCACGGCCAGTATGAACAGGAGGCTGGAGGCAGTCTGGCTGTCTGGGACTCACAGCCAGGGCAGGATGGCTCTCCATCCGGTCCCATCCCAGTTCAGGGGTCAGTGCTTCCCAGCCCTCCCCAGGAAGCACTGTGGCACACTGGCTTTAAATAGCTTTATTAGTGGAAGCTCTGTGCCCACAGCCCCCCCCGGGGACTGTGGGGATGCCAGGCAGCCCCACACTGTCCCCCAGAGAAGTCAGGACTCCCCAGGGCGCAGAGCTGGGCTCACCCACGTTGTCCCTGCCACTGGTGCAGCCTGTCTCTGTCCTGTGGGGGCTGCAGTGTGAGCCTGGGGGTGGCCCTCCAAAATTGTCCTTGCCTGACCCCAGGCCATCAGACGCAGAGGCTGAGCTCCTGACGGACGGAGCACTTGCGGCACTGCACCACACAGCACCAGTGGAAGCGACAAAGGCAGTTCTCCTCCAGCACCACGGTCTCATCCCGGTGCCCTCGCCCACAGCACAGCAGGTCGCACCCGCTGGTGTCCATGGCTGTGCTGTTACAGATGCGGCCCCGGGTGCCCAGCGAGCCTGTCTTACGGTTGGCCGAGCAGAAGTCCGGCGAGTCAGCCGAGTAGATGAGGTCCTGTTTGTCGGGAGGCTTGATGTTGTCACCCACGGGGATAAGGGTTTTCCCATCATTGCCTCCCATCACCTTGAAAGCCCCATTGAAGCGCTCAAGCAGGCGGTCCCCCACCTCTCGGAAATGGGGCATCTTCCGCCAGCAGGTCCTCAGGGTGCAGGAGCCTGATAGCCCATGGCATTTACACTCTGTCCTCATGTAGCTCCGCACCGCCTGGGGAAGAGATAGCGATGCTCAGCTCTCAGTCCCACACCTCCCTCTCCAGTACCACCAGCCAAACCCCTGCCTCATGGTGCTACCCTAGCCCAGGGGAGGGTCTGGGGAGGCAGAGGGTGTTTCCAAAGCACCTGCAAAAGGCTCCTGAAAGATATTTGGTACATATTTCGCCTAAAGTTGGTGCACATTTGTGGCTTGGAGGAAAAAAAGCTGGAGGGTTGATCTGAGTAGGGGCATAGGAGGCTGATGCTTGTGGAGGGCAGGGAGTAGAGGGGGCCTTACCAAGCGCCCGGCTTCATTGTTGTGCAGGTCAATAAGAGCTCGGATGTCATTTTTGCCCTTCTTGCTCTTGGCATCCATGAACTGCTGGGATTTCTCATAGCCGAACTGCACGTCATCCCCGCAGCCCCCCCACTCCCAGGCCGTGCCCTCGGTGCCCGGACCTGCTGTGGGTGAGGGGGGAGCCCGGCTCCGCGTCAGCTCACATCCGCACTGCAGCAGCTCGCCCATGCTGCAGGCCTG
>NW_009928225.1:4413-5058 GCF_000696875.1 Nestor notabilis | reverse complement strand
AGGTCTCACCCCCGCTGCCGTGATGGCATACACGAAGGCTGTCTCTCGGATATCTGCAGGAGAACAGACAGGGCTGGGATGTGGGGTCAGCTCTGGCAAAGACTCTGCAAGCAAAGCATCCCCCCGGCAACACCCCATGGGGGTTCGGACCTTCCGTTCTCCCCCTTGGTCTATGCCCAGTGCTGTTCCTGGGTGATGCCCCCACCCTGGAGAGGGCTGCCTGGTGCAGGAGACATCTCCTGCAAGCAGATAAGCAGAATCTGGGCCATGGCCAGGCCCTGAAAGTGTTCCTCCACCCAGCTGCCAGGCCCTAGGGGCAACAAATCTCCTGCCTCTCATGCCTCTCCTTGCAAGGGTGGGTGCTGCCCCATAAGAGAGAGGGGAGCTGGGAGAGCAGGGGGGGTCCTGGATACCAGGTGGTAGCCAAAGCTTCCTCATGCTACCCTGCAATGGTCCTCCAAGCACTTAAACTCCCATCCCCAGACGCAAGCTGGCACCAGGAAAGAAGTGCTGTGAGGGACACTGCAGCATCCCTCTGCAAGGCAACAGCAATAAAGCTGTGCTGCCCACTCTCCCCCCATACCTGCTTTGCCACGGGGCGCTGCCTGCCCCCCTCCCTCCGCCGGCACAGCACCCACACCGCAG
>NW_009928225.1:3896-4286 GCF_000696875.1 Nestor notabilis | reverse complement strand
TGCTCGGTTGTCTCCCCGGGCCCCCCCGCCCCGTGCCAGGCAAACCCCTGCCCACCCTAATGCCAGGGCAGGGCTGGCCCGGGGGTGTGACACGCAGTGGGTGCCTGGGGCATGAGGACAGAGGGGAAGGTGTGGGTTTGAGGGTGCCCCATCCCTCCATCTCCAGAACTCTGACTTTAGAGGGTCTGTGGGAAAAGGGGCTCCATGAGTGGCTCCTCTACAAGCTGATTCCTACTCGTGCTGGTAGGACCTGGGTACACTGGTGCTTTTCCAGCAGGGTCATGCTGGGGAGAGCCCTGGCCCTCCTGCCCCGTCTAAGCCACACGACCACCCGCTTGCTGCCGCCTGGGGCTGGCAGAGGCTCTTGTGGGGGGGGACCAGCCACGGTGG
>NW_009928225.1:3491-3839 GCF_000696875.1 Nestor notabilis | reverse complement strand
GCACAGGCTGCAGGGAGGGAAGGGGGACAGCCATGAATGCACCATGGAGGCCATGGCCAGGCACTGGGTACTCCTGCAGCATCCTTGGAGAGAAGAGGATTTTGAATGGGAGGTGGAAACCCCAAAAATGCTGAGGGGGCTTACAAAGAGGCTATTGCCTGCTGGCACCTCTCAGTGCAGGGCAAGCTCTCTGCTTCTGACACAATGCCCCTCTGAGGACCTCCATGCCTCTAACTGGCATGTCTCATGTCCTCAGAGTGCCAGGTGCTCGCAAACTCACCTCTGTCCTCAGGACATTGCTCATCACCACCACTGCGGCAGCAAGGCTGGGCCAAGCAGAGAATAGTG
>NW_009928225.1:0-3468 GCF_000696875.1 Nestor notabilis | reverse complement strand
CCCATGGCCTTGGCTATCCAACAGCTCATCCGCCAGCATGGTCTGGCCCTGGCATCCTGGCACCACCCCACTTCCAGCCCAGAGCCCTGCCTGGCACATATCCCACCTACTTCACTGCCAGGTCAGTGTGAAAATATGTGACTCCAGAGGCTGTATGTTCCCCATGTGCCCTAGCTTTCTGCCCCTCAACTGAATGCACCTGCCTGTGTTGGGGGGAACCCACACTTGCAAAGCAGCTTCTTAAATGAGCCTGGGTCAGTGTGTCCCTTGGAGCCCCAGCTTTGTCCCCCACTGGTACCCACAGCTGGCATGTGCCCAGGGTGTTCTGTCCTTACCAAACCCCCAGGGAGGCCACCCTGACCCACTGCAAGGTCCAAGGGCACACTCAAAATGAACCATTAGATGTGATGGCCTAGAATACCGGGGCTTACTCCAGCATCTTCGTCTCTCCCAGCGCAGGGACCAACAAGGGAACAGGGGCAGGACTCAACTCACCACCTGCTAAGTGACCCTACCAACCGAAGGTGCTTCAAGTTCACCCCCCACTTCCCTATCCACCTGCCAGCCTCTGTTCCTGGGGATCCTGGCAGTGCTTTTCCATCTCTTAAAAACTCATGGGTACCCCTTTGCTCAGCTTCTGTTTGGCCTTGTTGCAGCTGCACTGGCCTTGGACCACTGTATCCACCTGGCTGGGTCCTGCCCATCCCTCCCTGCCACCCTATCCCTCTGGGTGACACCAGGATGCCCACCTAGGGACACAGGGACAGGGGACAAGCACACCTCTCCTCTGCACGCTGCCAGGCCAGGAGGAGGGATGTGCAGGGCACCCATGGGGTGAGGAGCAGCTCCCCACTGCTGAGCACTGCCTCCCACCCGGGCCCCTTCCCCCAGCACACCCCGGGGTCCCCAGGGTAGTAGTAAATCACTGCCAGACGAGGTTGCATTCTTGGGCTTTGTGAAGCCCCGTACTGTCTGGGAGCATCGGTAATTGCTTCATTACAACACAGGGAGACATGTCCCAGCAGTAAAACCTCAGCGTGACTACACCAGGGAGCACTGAGCAACCCCCTGTACACACACACACACAGAGCACACACACTCACAGGTCTGCATGCCCAGACTCCTCTCCAGCAGTCCCAGGGAGGCACGCGACCCGGCGGCTGGAGGCTTTTTAGGAGATGGGAGGCAGAGGAAGCGCTGGCCTTACCCTGCTGCAGGATCTTGCCGAAGTACTTGCTGTGGCTGGTGCAGTTCCAGCGGCGGAAGCGGAATTGGTACTGGCACTCCCGGACGCCCAGCTTGGTGCCCTTGGCCACCTCCTGCACTATCTCTGGCTCCAGCTGGCACAGCTCCGCCTGCTTCCCTGCCAGCCGCTTCGTCTTGCGGCAGATGCTGTTGGGGTCCATGACCAGGGGACTCCCCACTGCCCTGCAGGAGGGGACAGCGAGCAGAGCAAAACCAGCACCCGAGCCTGGAGAGACCAGGGTGGGGACAGGACATAGTCAGACCTGATCCCAGGGGATGGAGCAGGGCCACGGGGCAGTGCTGGCTCAGTGCTGAGCCTGGGTGACAACGTGACAGGGAGAGGTATGCAGGGAGGGCAAGACAAAAGGTATGGGTGGCACCAGTGTGCCAGCACCCAGGGGACTTCTTGCCCTGCCCAGTCAGTCAGGGAATGGGTGAGATCCCCAGCTGTGGGGCTGGCTGGACGAGGATGCTGCACATGCCACTCCACACCCCAAAGCCCTTGGGGACATCCCTGGAAGTGATGTGGTAGTGTCCACAATGGGAGGTGGCAGACATGCTATGCTGCTCAGCACCCGCTCTTTGGGTCTAGCTCTGGCATGGCACAGCCCTAGCATTGCGGTGTGACCTATGCCCGATGCAGCTGCAGCTCTTGATGTGCCTCCCCCTCTCTGGGGGGGTGCTCACTGCTTTACCCTCTAGGAGACGAGCCAAATGACCTTGCTTGGTTATAAAGCCCCTTGGCCTCTGGCCAGGCTCCCATGCTCCTGCTACCCAGGCACTGGCTCCAGGGGAACGGATCCACAGGCAGGCATGTGAGGGAGGGAAGCAGGTGGCATCGCCAGCCCTGCCAATGCCAGCTCGGGAGGGCAAGTCCCAGGTGGGCCTGTGTCAGAGGTAGCTTTTCCTCCCCAGCACAGCTGGAGCAAGGTGCCTGGTTCTTGGGGCTGGGAGGCAAAGCCTGAGCACGACGCCATGCTGCCCAGCACACCACTGGCTATAGAAATTCCTGTTCTTTCCCCACACATTTTGCCTGGAGTGCCCTCCATGGCACAGCTCGTGCAGCTGCACATCCCGCCAGCCCCGTGCCTCCTGCCGCAGCAGGCAAATGCTCCAGCTCCACCACTGGCAGTGCTGGAGCCACAGTGGGCAGAGGGCAGGCACGCCGTGCTGACAGCCTCCTGCCCATGCCACCCGTCCTGTGGCATGGAGATTGCGTGGTCATGGGTTGCCCGAATTTCACGCACCCCAAAGAATGCCCCACTCAGCCCCCACTTGCCTCCAGCACTGCTCTTGCGGGCTCAGAGCTTGTCCTGCTTGAAAACATGATTTTCCTGGCTGTGGATGCCCACAGTATCCACTTAGCAACCCCCGGTGCTTTGGGATGCCCGAAGACTACAAGGCCACATCCCCTAGGATCCCCTGGGGAGCAGCACCTGGGCGGCCTGTGCTTCTGTCAGCCTCACTTGCTGGGGAGCACCAGCTGTGCTGCAGCTTCCAAACCCAGAACTTTACAGTCTGGCCAAGACCCAGGGGCTCGAAAATCACATGCTGAATCCCAGTGTTTAACTATGTTCTGGGTTTCCTTTTCGCTCTCACACAGCTGGGGGTCTATAGGACTTCACTTGCCATCCTGGCCCCAGTGCAAACCCCCCTCTGAGCCGCTTGTTTGAAGCTTGAGATCCTGCCAGGGCCCCTCTGTCCCACATCAGGCTCCCAGGCTGCCCTCATGTCCTGCCCATCACACCCCAGCTGGGTTTGGGAAGGATGTGCACTCTCATACAGCCTGGAAAAGGAGTCCTTATGCTTTGTCTGGAGGTTTAAAGGTTTAAACAGCTCAACCTAGAGGCACAGGCTGAAAAGGTGACCTCCAGCAGGGAAACTGAGGCAAGGCCACACCCCTACTGGGGAGAATGCATCTCCCTTCACTTCCCACAGCTCAGTTTCCCTTTGCTGCATGATGCATGGGTGCCTCTGCAAAAGGCTGGCGCAGTGCCATGAGGCTGTGGCTGGGATGGCACAGGCTTGCTATTGATGGGGAAACTGAGGCCCATGTGGAAAGCCACCGGAACGCCACCAGCAAGCCTGCCCAGTCCTATCCCACGATGACCACATGAGGATTCAAGGCTCAAGGCCGGGCTTCGAGCTCCTTGGGCACCACGGGTTCCCAACATCCCCAATGAGACCTCAGAGGTTTGCCCCCCTGTTCCGGTGGGGTGGAGA
>NW_009928224.1:0-3732 GCF_000696875.1 Nestor notabilis | reverse complement strand
GTTGAGAAGGCTGAGAGAAGATGCGCGCTCAGGTTTTATATAGAGCCCTTCGCTGCCACAAGTCAAGAATTAAACTATTTTCCATGCTTATAATCAATGAAAAGAGGGAGAAACGGGCTAAATTGAGCCCAACGTTTAAGTCAGTGGTGCAGGAGCGGCAGAGCAGTGCAGCGGGTTGCCATGCAGAGTCTTGGGGGCTAGGACATGGCTCTGCTCAGCCCCGCCGCAGCTACCCGTGTGTCTCGGTCCGGCACGGCTGTCTGCCCATCCTCCCGGCCAGAGACTCTGCCTCCACCCTGACTGGGCACAAACCCTTCCCGCAGTGGGCTCTGTAAAGCCTCCCTGCTTTACGAAGGCCAGCACCAGCACCAGCACCAGCACAGGGGACTGGGGCGCTTTGCTGTGTTCTAGCCAGTCCCGCAACGCAAAACGTGGGGCAGAAAATGGGAGGAATGAGCTGCCTGGTGCAAACGAGGGAGAAAAGAGTCAGGGGGTTGCAAGGAGGGAGAAGATGGAAGTGGACGGGAAACCCGGTGGGTTCGAGACTGGACGGAGGTATGAAGTGTGGTGGATGTCGGATTGCAGCCTGGAGAGTATGGATGAGGGGGAAAAAGACAAAGGCTGGCTTGGCAATGAAAAGCGAGATGGGAAGAAGAGATTGAGGCTGGGACACAGCAGGGAAAATGGCAGGCAGGTGCTCAGCGGCCCCGGGAGACTGGAGCTCTAGACTCGGCGAGGAAGGGCCCTCTTGGAATAGCGTATTCCTGCTTCTGATGCTGTGGGAGAACTGCAAATAGTATTTTGAATAATGAGGCATTTAGAGATATCCCCAGTCATGGGAGAAGAAAATTGAAGCTCTTGAAGAAGACAGTACAGCACATTGACCTGATTCTGTGGGGCAGTTGGAGTGCAGATGGTGTTGATAGGAAAGTGATTATGAAGTCTTGAGGAAAGTGACATAATGCCATTTGTGATTAAATGTCAGTTAAATACTCTCAGCTGTGTACTTGCAATAGTGTACTTCCCGAAGAGTGTCACAAAACCAAACCTGGCAGGTCAGGACCACCACTGGAACCAGCGCGTGGGACAAATGGGGCTTCCACGTGCAAATGCTTGTGTGGTCAGATGTGTTCACTGCTTCTTTGCTTTCGTTTTTGTGTTTAATAACTGCACTAGAATCAACTTACCTTGCATATTACATACGCACACATGCATCTGTTTAAGCATTGTTGCATGTGAAGAAATAAACTTTATATTTAATAACTGAGCCAGCGCTTGCTTTAGGCTGTGGAGGAGCACCCAGTAACAGCAGCACAGGTGAAACCACAGATTCTGAAGGCAGCAAGTCTTCTGTCTTTCATAGCTCCACCGCAAAGAATGGGGCATTTCAGAGTCCTGCTGCTGGGTCTTTTACATCTCCTGAGGCTTCACTGTTTTAGTGCAAAGTCCTGTGCTTAAAAAGTGATCTCTCGGGGAGTTAGAAGCAATTACATTAAGAGGATTTGGATATTAAGAGAAAAAAAACATTAGGAGAAAGAGCACAGAATAAAAGTAGCAATTGGTGTGGGATTAAAAGAGCAGTGTAGTTTATGTAATTTAGCATAATGAAAAATACATTGTTTTGTACCAGAAAGGTCATCATTAATATCAGAACACAGATTATTCTTTTTCTTTGTTTGCACCTGGCTGCTTCGCCCTCCCTGTATCTCCATCCCAGCCTTCCACAGGCACTTTGTGGTGTTACAGCATCTTACTGTGATCTTAGCAGGTGCATTTTTTATTCAGAGGCTCACTTGCTGTATCAGTAAAGATAAAGCACAGCTCCTTCCTTGGAGCTGTGGAAAAACAATGTATGCACTAATCCTGCTTTCAGTTAAGTCAGTGCCAGACTGGCTATAGGAGTAGCTTAATGGAAAGATGAAGTTGTGTGGATTCAGAGACACTGAACTGGTGGTTTATGTTCATTGTCACACAGTATTGCAGGAGAGACTGGTGTGACTGTGGTGTAGGTACGTCTAGGCTGGCCCTAGCAACAGCAGGGGAAGCAATGAGGCAACCACAAAGGCTGCCCAAAGGGTTTCTGCCCTTGCGTGTGGTCCCTGGGGAGACCACGAGATTGAATTCCACCTGCAGGGAGTTGGTACAGACACCTCGCATTCACATACAGGATGAAGTCTGCCCAGCAAAGCCTACATGCTACAGCCATCTGAATGTGTTAAAAGGTTGTTAAAAGCAATGTGCTCTTCAGCACAGAGATAGTCTCCTCTTGCCCAGCCAACTGTCAGAAGCTTGGTTTTGGCACTGCTCTCCCCAAGTAGAGATTTTTTTGGGCAGTTCCCAAAGACCATCTCCTGTTTGTAGCTCCGCAGGGAGCAGAATGGAACTCTGTTCCTCTTGTGATTAACAAATCCTCCAGTTGTCCTCCAGAAAAAGAAAAAAGTAGTGGTTGGGGTCAGATGTTGTCCGATTCCTCTGAAATTCCATGGAAAGCTATTATATTCAGCACTTGTAGGATTCAAACTAACAGCATTAACACTGCATCTTACCTCATGTAGTTTCTTTGTGGATAATGGCAGTCTTAATGGTAAAATTCATGTGGAAGTCAGACTTCAGTGACATAGGAGTGTGTGAATGGTTGTTACCACGATGCAGAGAAAACGCCTCACCCTTTTGCTCAGTTGACAGAAATGATTTTGCATTTGGCATGATTTTGGGAGCCACTGATGGATGGCAAGCTGATCCTGCTTTTCTAGGATGTTCCTTATGCTTATTGCTGGCTGTGAAAATAAGGACTGAATGTTTCTGTGTGGCATTACATTTTTACTGCATGTTATACTTAGTCTAATGTCAGTAATTTTAAGAAGGTGATTTGTTCTCATGTACTGAGAACAAATATGCAAGCCCTCGTGATTTCTTTTTAAAGCTTTGGTTCATCAAGGAATATAAATTCGTGCCTAATTTCAAATGTATTGGCCGTTCTGTGACTGTCATTCACGTCATATTCTTGATGTCCAGCATATGCTTAATCCCTTGTGAATCCTTCAGCAGTTTCAGCTGGTTATTTACTGTATCTGTTATCAAATTTTCCTTAACCCTGGGACTTGCAAAAATTGATGGATGTGTGTGGTCAGAAGCAAAGCGTCCAGTGCTTAATGAAGCACTGAGTAACTTCGTATTCTGATCCCTGGTGCAGAAGAGTAGAGCTTGTGATAAAAAGGAAGAGGAAATAGCTATGACGTGCAGTAATCACTGTTTTATTCTAATGTATTTTTATTCATTCTTTTTGATGTCTTTTTAAACAACAGGGTATTTTCTGTATTTTTCCAGGGACACGATTATGACAGAACCAATTCCTCCTTTCCAGGTGGCGGAGGAAGGGTTTGGTGCCATTTCACATGGGAAAAGCCGGAAAGAGGAAGAGATTAACGCCCGCCAGAGAGGTCACAGATTCACTTGGCAGGGTAGGATGAACAACAGGGACCTTCTTGGGCCCGTGCCAGCAGCTGTGAGAGTTAACATCTACGCACCGTCTCCTGCAGCCCCAGTTTGTAGGCTGGGGATTTACACACCGTAATGAAGCCGCCGCTTTGCCCAGCACGGCGTGACACCGGCTGCGTGCGCTGATGAGGGGTGGCTCCGGCGGGCTCTGCGGAGCGCCTTGCGGAGGGTGCGGACGCCGCGGCAGATGGCGGTGTTTCTGGAGGCGGTGGTGGTGGTGGGAAACCAAACCAT
>NW_009928223.1:1595-9826 GCF_000696875.1 Nestor notabilis | reverse complement strand
TGCTAGGGCCCGGGAGGGAGCAGGGGGAGGGAGTGTTAACAGTTACCGCTGCGATTGCAGCGGCACTTCTGCTTTCCCGGGGGCTTTAACGTCGGAGCGGAGCTGAGCGAAGGCAGACGGGAGGAGAGGACGCCCGGGGAGGCAGGAGCAGAGGCCGGAGTGGGACGTCGCGGCTCGGAGCAGCCATGGGGGATGCCTTTATCCGGCACATTGAGCTGCTGGGCTACGAGAAAAGGTTCTTCCCCAGCCAGCACTATGTGAGTATGCAACGACCTTCTGACAAGCTTAGTAGTGAGGACTGGATGTGTAAAGAGCCTGGACAGTAAATCTGTTAGATAAATATGACCAAGAGCCTAGGAGCATGACACCCCCCCCCCCCCCCCCCCTCTTCTCTTTGTTGGGTGTGTCATGGCTGATGGGTGAGATGGATGGAGCCAAAGGCTAAAATGTACTGAACATACAAGTTTTGGGGCACCTCCTTTGCAAGCCACTGGTTACTTTGCAGACTTGGAAAGGGCTTTACCCTCTTTGATTCCCACTTGTCTGCATGTTTCTGCCCCCTCTCTGTCTTTGGTGAACTTCCCTAGTGCCCAGGTCACTGGCTACCTGGGCAGAGCTACTCGCAGTGGGGTAGTGGAAGAAAAGCACAATCTATTTGAAATGGAAGCACCCATAGGGCTTCAGCCTCCAGAGTTGCAGCTCCTCTGCTTTGCCCCTCAGGTCTACATGTTCCTGGTGAAGTGGAATGACCTCTCTGAAAAGCTTGTCTACCGCCGCTTTACTGAGATATACGAGTTCCACGTAAGTTGTCCCAGGGTGGGCACCAGCCCTTGCCCCAGCACGCCAGGGCTCGGGTTGTGGAAAAAGAAAGTGAATTCAAGCTGATCTTGCCCCAAAATAAACCTGACTTGGAAGAAGCTCATAGGTGCTAGTGCTTCAATGTCCTTTGCCCCTAGTAAGGGGGAGCCATCATCTCTGTGCTCCCCAGGCAGATTTCTCCCAATGTCCCAGGGTCCAGCCAGCATGTTCTGGTAGGAGTGGGGTGAGCGTGAGAAAGGGGTTGCTCCAAGGGGGTCTCCTGATGCCATCCTCATGGCCATGCCTGGCTCTGCTCCACAGAAAGCACTGAAGGAGATGTTCCCCATTGAATCCGGGGACATCAATATGGAGAAACGGATCATCCCGCACTTGCCAGGTGAGGGACAGGCACTGGGGCTGGGGGGTGAAACAGAAATTGCACTTGGTTGGGAAATTCCCCAGTGGGCCAAGCTCTGCCAGCTTCCTCCCGTGCAGGTGCTTGGTGCCATTTCTGTTCCTGCCCACTGGGCTTGAAAGAAACCAAACCCTCAGAAAGGTCTGAGCAGCAGCAGCAGTTTATCCCAAGACTCACCAGCCCTGCAGATCCTGTCCTTCCTCCCCAAAGGCTGGGCACCCTGCAGACACATCCACAGCATTAGCTATGGGAACCCCTGGATGGTGAAAAGGGTCTGGATTTGGGGTGCCTGAGCTGAGTCCTCCTTCAGTGACACTGTCACTGGGTTTGGTTTTAGTGCCCTTATGGCAACACATATGTTGTAAGAGGAAGCAATGCAATATGTCTTCAATGACAGGAAATGAACTTATGCAAAGAGCTGATGGTTTGTCCCCAAGCAAGGTGCAGGTCAGCAAAATTCCCCCTTTATTTAATTTCCTGCTTTAAAAGGAGGCAGGGAGGAGCATGAGATATAGCTGCAGGTTGTGGTTGACACCTCTTGAGGAGGAATAAACCTGCATCCTGCAGCAGTGTGGGTACCATGTTTAGGGGGGTCTCCCCTCGGGGCTGGACTAACTGCTGTGACAGGACCCTTCCTGTGTGCTGTCACCAGCATACTGTGGCTATTTGGAGCTTCTTTGTCTCCTTTGGGGAACTGAAAGCACCAGTGTCGAGGCAGGCATTGGACTGGTGCAGAGCGTGTGAGGTGCCACTATGCCACCAGCCACACACATGCACCCCAACATGGGGCTCAACTCTGCTGTGAGCAGCGCTTTGGAGCCCTGGGTCAAGGGTGGCTGCTGCAGGACATGTGCCATGGTCAGTGGGATGGAGGAATGTGCATACCTTCCATAGCCGCAAGCAGATCCTGAGCTCCTCCTTTGTGTCCTGTTGCAGCTGGGCTTAGGATGTAGTGATTATCCTACATCAAGGATGTAGGAGTTACCCTGAAACTGTAATGGGGTCAAACAAGTTCCTTTCTGGGCTTACACCAGCCATGCAAGGGTCCATGGGCTGCAGGGGATAAGTCCAAATGCACAGAGCTCTCCTCCATGCCACCCATGGTCCCTGGGCTAGGCATTGCACCAGGCTCAGCTCCTCTGCTGCACTGCTGACATGAGGAACCCATGGCTGCAGCACAGCTGCAAAATAGCCATGGCCCTGCACCCAGCTTCTCCCCAGGTTTTTGGGCACTGGGCATGTCCCCCTTATGCCTGCCAAGGCTGGAGTAGTGAGGGAGGAGATGGAGCCATGCTCCCACAGAGCTTCACTTTATGGGCACCATGCAGCCATGCAGCACCCCGGGGTCAAATCCACTTGTTTTCAGGGCAAAATTAATGATTCAGAGCAGCCTGCTTGGGAAAGTAATCAAAACAGGGCACTCTGTCTGACTTTTCTGAGTCGCACTCTGTCTGACTTTTCTGAGTCTTTTCCCCTCTCCCCCAGCACCAAAGTGGTTTGATGGGCAGCGCTCAACCCAGAACAGGCAGGGCACACTGGCTGAGTACTGCTACACGCTGGTCAACCTGCCTCACAAGATCTCCCGCTGCCTGCACGTGGTCAACTTCTTCAAGGTCCGTCACGATGACATGAACCCCGTCACAGACAGCCAGTGAGTCCAGCTGCCTCCCGTTTGGAGAGAAATCCTGCATTCCCAGCCTAGTGCCAGCAGTGAGGGGTGGTTGGCACTGAGCTGCCTTTGCTCTGACCCATCTAGGATTAGGAAGTTTTTTTTGTAAGAGTGCCAAGAAAACCCCCACCGGTAAGAGGCCTTGGAGGGGTGTAAGTGGCTGCCTCAGCAGCAGCAGAGCCTGGCAGGGAGATGGGCAGCCATCCGTGGCTCTGATGAAGAGCATGGTCTCTGTGCCAGAGCTGAATTGCAGCCCCAGGGGAATGAGTCTCTGTCCTGGGATCCAGTTCGTTTAGGACCAGAAGAGGCTGGGAGAGCACTTTGGGCTGTCCTGGGGCTGCTTTTGGCTTGCCTGAAGTGGGGAACATCTCTTGCTTCTCCCATACAGACATCACGGGCCCCATTGTCCTGCAGACCTACCGAGCTATTGCTGACTACGAGAAGAGCTCCAAAACCGAGATGGCTCTACAAGCTGGGGACATGGTGGATGTTGTGGAGAAGAGCGAGAACGGTATGTGTCCATCTCCCCAGAGAGCCCCTGAGGGCCAGCCCGATCCTGGCCACCATTGCAGCAGGGATGGGGACTGCCCCTGCATCTTGTGTCCAAACGTGAGTTAGTTATGCTGGTGCATGGGTTAAAGGGTAGGTGGTTGTATCAGGGTCTCCTGGTGGAGAGGCTCAGAGCAAATGTAACCAGCCTCTCGGCACTTCCCACCTCCTTGGGACATGTTTCACATTCAGATGGAGACACATGACAGTCAGTTTTGGCCAGGGAGGGTGAGGGGCAATCTCTGCAACCTTCTCACATGCCTCAGCCTGGTTTCCCGCCCAGGAGGAAGCAGGATGAACTGGCCAACCTCCCTGGTTGCACCATGTAAACAGAGACCAGCCCTGGCGCTGTCCCTTCCGTCCAGGGCACGTGGGTGCCTGCACCCTGGTGCTGGTGTCCTCACAGCACTCTCTGCTCTTGCTCATGGCTGCTTTCCTTGCAGGCTGGTGGTTTTGCCAGTTAAAGAATAAACGGGGCTGGGTGCCAGCATCCTATCTGGAGCCGATGGACGGTCCTGATGAGTCTGAAGAGCAGGAGCCCAACTACGCAGGTGAAATGTTGGGGTAACCAGGGTGTGTAGCAGAGCAGAGCCTGCCACAGCTCCCCGCTGGAGTGGGTCATTCAACAGCCCCAGCTGGGCAGTCCATTTTTTTTTATGTTGCTGTAGAAGCTGCCAGGAGGGATAAATCTGATGGCTTGGTGCTTCAGTGTCAACCTCAGGAGCTTCCCATGACCTGCAGCTCAGCATTAGTTGCTTGTTTTGGCTGATCACAGATGCAGAGCTTCATACAGTGGCCATCCTGGGCTTGCTGCGTGAATACTCAGTTGCTGGGTTAGCAAAGGAGCGTGGTGCAGCATCTGAACCTAGGTGCAGGCTTTTCCCAGCGCTTGGCTCCTGCACTGTCCTCATCCATGACAGCAGTTTATTGCACAAGAGCAGAGGGAAGATCCTGCAGGCTCATGTTAATTGCTCTCCCAGCTTCGTGTTTGTGGTTTTCAAAACACTGCAGCAGACTCTATTAGCACAGCACTTCCTTCTTCCTCATTTAATCACCCAAATTATAAACATGCTTTTCAGCAGAGATAGATGTGCTTCCACTGCTTGCATTCACCAGCTTTCTCCTGGAGAGGAGCCGGAAGGGCTTGGATGAGCCGCAGGCACTGTCAAGGCTGGAGGAAGTCTGAATCCAGACTTGGAGACCTGGGTCTTGCCTAAAATGTATGGTAGATGCTCTGGTGCTTCCTCTCGTCAGTGCTGGAGAGGCTGAGCCCCATCCCTAGGGAGGTAGCACACAACCTGCTGACCCGATTTTGTGTGCAGGTGAGCCATACATTGTCCAGAAAAGCTACACAGCCATGGAGGAGGATGAGCTGACCCTCAAGGAGGGTGATACCATCGAGGTCATCCACAAGCTCCTTGATGGCTGGTGGGTCATCAGGTGAGAGATGCCAAGAAGGAATCAGGCAAACGGGATTGGGGCAGAGGGAAGGGATGAGCCAGTAGCTCTCTGCACTGGGGCTGTAGGTGCTGCTGCCCAGCACTTTCTCTTGCAGGGCTGCTTCTAGTAGCCTGTGATTTTGCCAGATGTTAAATGTTGCAGCTGGCACTTCCTCTGCTGTGGGCTTACGAAATATCCAAGGAGGCAGGTAGAAAAAACCCTGTTGTGTTGTCTCTGAGTATTCCAGCACAACTTCCTTTACAAAACCTCAGCTTTGATCCCAGCCTGCCCTGCACACTTGGGCTTTCCCACGGGGAATCCCAGCTGCTTTTATGCTCTGGAGAGTCACACACTGTGCATTCGCAGCAGGACATGGTGTAGCTGCAAACCCTGGGGATCCTCCTGCACCAGCCTGTGCTTGGGCACATGGCACCAGGAGGATCTCCTGGTGTTTGCAGATGTGCTGGGCTGGAGGGGGACATGGGCCAAGGGACCAGGGTGCGTTTCTTGAGCACACAGCAGCAGCGTGTCTGATGCCTGAGGGATGCTTCAAGAGCCCAGAGAATCCCCCAGGGGAGGTAGTATGAGCTGGTGAGACCCTGAAAGCTGTGAGCCGTTGCTCTTTCTGCTCCCTACTTGCTTCTGGGACTCAAGCCACACTTCCAGGGAGAGCCACAGGCACACAAGGTGTGGGGACAGTCAAAGCCCCCTTCACTGCAAGCAACAGGAGAAATAACCACCCAGCAGCAGCTGTGGACAGGCATGAGGAGGTGGTAGTTACAGAGCCACGACTGCAAGTGATGTTGCTTTGTGTTGCTGTGCAGGAAGGATGAAACGACAGGTTATTACCCCTCCATGTACCTGCAGAAAGCCGGGGAGGTGAACACCTCTGTGAAGAGTGAGCTGAGGAACCGGAGTGCTCCTCCACGGAGGTAGGAGAAGCTCTGGGGGACAGGAGGGACTAAAGCTCTTCTTCGAGTGGGGTGAAACTAAACCAGACAGAGATTTGTGGTGTGCCTTGCCTCCCTGGCAATGAGGAGCTGCCTGGGAGAGATGTGAGCAGGGCAAAGACAGACCAGGGGGGAGACCCCCTGCAGCAAAAATAGCTCTGTGCTCTCCAGCTTCCACAGGCAGAGAGGCACCCCAGCATTCCTGATGTAGGAATTCATGATCCTTGCTCCAACAGGTCCTCCAGCCAGGCATATTTCTCCTTGTCCTTCTGCAGTTTCTTTTCTGGGCTAATCAAGTTTAATTTTCAAATTGGCCTTTTTCTTATTTACCAAGTGTATCCACTGAATCTTTGAGAAGCGAGGAGAGATTTGACTAATCAGAGCTGCCACTTGGCCTAATCTGATAGGAGGATTTGAGCTAATGGAAGGGATTTTATTCTGATTGAAAAAAAAGATGAAAAGCAGTAATAACTTATTAATTCTGACACAAAGAAAACTGCTGGGAAGGGCAGAGGTTGCTTCTATCTTTTCTTCCCTACAAGAAAACATGCTATAAAATCCTTCAAAATCCAGCTCTGCTGGAGCACGGATTGAGTGTGAAACACCGTGAAATGGCCCAGATCCACCTATTGGAGTGCAGTGATGCTTACCGAAGCCCTTAAGGTAGGGTGGTGGCACGTGTCAAGGACAGTGACCTGCCCCCAAGCGTGAACGCTGTCCCTATGGCTCTTTTGACAGCTCATCCAGGCTGAGGCCTGTTGCAAAGGTGGTGACCTGCTGCTGTGGGTAAGAGCTCTGGGATCAGATGGGGTGTGTGCTCAGAGCAGGGAGGGTGCACACTGCCTTAAGCAGAGCAGGAGGACAGTGCCATGGGATGGGTATCAGAAGCCACCGTGCTCATGCCCTGGTAGTGAAGACAAAGTGGTGGCCTCCCTCTGCCTATCTGTGGACTGCCGCTCAGCCTTTCACTTCTCTCAGCAGTTCCTCTGCTGTGGGTTCAACACTGCACATCCAGGTGCACACTGACACATATCCCACATACTGTTCTCGTGGCCCAGGGACTGATTCTTGGGTGTCAGGGAGCCAAGCCAAACCCCACACCAGGGATCTCAGTGTTGCAGCCAGTATAGATGCTGTATATCCTTTCATCAAAGAGTTATAGATCACTTCCAGGGCTTTCTTTGATAAACCTCATGCCCATCTCATCCTTCCAGCCTTGTGCCCAATCTACCTTGTCATCTCCATCACTGCTTTCCAGACTTGTGCTCAGGCTTCACCCTTCAGTATATGCTTCCAAAGCACCACTCCAGCTGCCTCCTAACATGTTGTACATCACGTCTCACCTACAGCTGCCCCCAAGTGCTGGCTTCCACTTGCTGCTTTCCACTGGTCAAAACCAAACAGCAGATGCTGTGGTTTGGGTGAGGCAGAGGAGGAAGTGTGTGCGTGGGGAAATGCTCAGCAAGGGAGTGCACAGTGCGAGACTGCTGGCATGGAAACTGAAAGTTTTGTTTCTAACTCACTGCAGATCCACCATCCGGAACGCGAAGAGCATCCACAAGCAGAGACGGAAGCAGATCAGCCAGGAAACCTACAGGAGGAACAGCAGAAAGTACATCCAGAGCAGGAGGAACATGAAGGAGAATTTCCAGAACAAAGTCAATGTTATCTGTGAGTCTCAACAGGGCCTTTGCCCTGGGCATGGGCTGAAGTCCCGCAGGCATGGCCCATACCTTCTAGTGCTGGTTGATGGAGTAGGACAACACACAGAGGCCACAACTTGTCTGTCCACCCTTTTCCTATGGCGAAAGCGTGTGCAGGGAGGTGTTTCTTTTCAGTGAGATTTCTTGCCTCTGTTTATAGGTCTGACAGAGAAGGAGCAGAATATGGTCCTTGTGAGAGGTCAGCCCACATTTAGGACCTTTCCTCCGTGCACCTAAGCTCACCTGTGCTGCTGTTACCATTACCATTATCATGTACATTAGCTGTCAGGAAAGCACTTAGAGGGAAGTGCTGCATGAAGAAGGAGGCTGCTGTTGTTTCTTTAGATCTGGTAATCCCCATGCAGGACTCACAGATTTCCCAAGAGAGAGCAGCTCCTTGCGCAGACCTAGGGCTGGGCTTCCAACTGGGCAGAGCTCCCAGCTGGGTACTGGTGGGCTCATCCCACCACCCTGACCTCCAGGAAGACCATCACATACACCTGAGACAGGAGGAGAGGCAAGAGCTTTGGTAGCCATTACATAGGAAGCTTTTGAACACTGACATGAAGGTGTTGGGTGGTGGAAAGCCCTTGACCCATCTGTACATCTGCTTTACCCACAGTTGAGAAAAAAGAGCCAGAGGAGAACAAGCCCAAGGCTCAACCTGCTGTTCCTCCCCGTCCCAGCAAAGACCTCATCCTGAACAG
>NW_009928223.1:0-1564 GCF_000696875.1 Nestor notabilis | reverse complement strand
GAGCACCCGGAGAAAGATCTCCATCCATCATCGCGACGAGCCCAAGATGTCCTAATGACACCATGAGGAGGGACCCAGTCCCGCTCCACCAGCTCCTGGGGAGCTGAGGCCCCCTCAGCATCGTCACTAGACCCCCTTTTACCCTTCATTTGTATTTTGGATGATTTTGCATTTTTCACCAATAAAGGAGAGACACTTTATAGACATGTTTTAACATCTGCCTGCACAGCTGGTCGGTGCAGGTACCAGGGAGCAGCCTCGTGGCATGATGCTGAGAGGAGTGGGCAAGGGTCTTTTGCGAAAGATGCTGTCAGGGAGGAAATTCGGCTGGGGAAGCAAAAGGATGGCAGCTTCCTCCTGGAAGGTGGCTGCTTCACCCCCTGTGGAGGAAAATGAAGGCTGGGATGTGCAGGTAGGAGCCCCATAGAGCTGCAAAGGTGCAGCAGTGGTGGCCTCCACCACGTCAGGAGGCCAGGGGCCACCACAGCACAGCCACTGCCTATGGAACAGGGCTGCTGCTCAAAAGGGAGTGTGGTGCAAGGGCTGTGTTTGGGTGCTGCTACATCCAGCCCTGCCGCTGCCATGCCAGGTAGGTTTGGATTTGGGATTGGGTCTGCATCTGGGTTTGTGAGGGAGCCTGGGTCCCGGCCTTGGTGTAGGTTTGGGTTTTGGTCTTGGTTTAAAATTACGTCTGAGTCTGGGTCTGGAACTGCGTCTAGGTCTAGGTTAGGGTCTGAGACTAGGACTGGGTCTAGTTCTGGGTATAAGAGTAGGTTTGGGTCTGGGTTTGGATTTGGGTCTGGGTGTGTTGTCCCTAAAATGAGGATTCTCCACCTGATGTGCAATAGGCAAGTCAACACGCAGAGTTTTATTTCAATTCTGCAGATTCAGGTGCTTGGCCTCTAACCCAGACAGAACACCCTTGTTTCAGCTTGTCTGATATTTATAGCAGCAAGGTGTAACTGATGGGCGAGTAGCAGTTTACCACCTATGATGACTTATTTTCATGTTTATACATTTAGCTTCCTGTTTAAAACAATTAGGGAGGTCCTCTAATTAGCTTGCTCATTAGCCACGAAGGGGTGTGCATTTTGGTATTAGAATCACGTAGGGTTAGTCAAGGATTCGCTCCTATCTGAACTTTTGTTCCAATTCCTGCAACATGTACCCATCTAATCAGTAACCACAGGACTGCAAAGCAAAAGGCAGCCTGACTTATCCTGGGGCTGCCCATGATGTTCTTCACGGCTACACACGGTCCCTGGTTTCAACACAGACCTGCGTGACTGCTTTGACATCAGGTGCGGGTTTGGACTTGGGTCTGGGCGTGCGCCTGGGTCTGGGTCTGGGTCTGGGTTTGGACCTAGATCCACGTGCGCGCCTGTCTGGAGTGGGACCCACCCTGGTGGCGTAGCCCCTTTAAGAAAGAGTCGCGGCTCGGTGGCCGGGCGCATGCGTACAGGGGGCGATGAGCGGGCGCCGGCGCAGCGCGGGGTCGCAGGTGAGGTCGGCAAGATGGCGGCGTGAGGGGCGCGATGTGGGGAGCGCTGAGGGGAGCGCTGAG
>NW_009928222.1:0-7502 GCF_000696875.1 Nestor notabilis | reverse complement strand
GGGATGGGGTGGGGTGGGTGAAGCAAGAAACAGTGAGAAGGTAGTGACTGACAGCTAGTAAGAACTTTCACAAGCTTGCTTTCAGCACAGTCATTGACCATTACAGGTCACTTAAACCCTAAACAACCTAACTTCCTCACCGGTCCAGCTTTATTAAGCTTAAACCAACATGTGCATGCTATGCAGCCACATCATAGGAGAACCTATGGTTTATTTCACTGAAAAACAGGTTCCTTACTTGTGGTTAGAACACGTATGTGTTTATCCACCTATTCTGTGATGAATTTTTCCTGAAATCACAGAATCAATCTGTTCTGGTAACAGGTTTTACAGTTTTCATATTCAAGCAGGAAGCCATATTATATCTGTCTAATTGTAATCCCATGGGCCAAAGGGACTTAAAGGAGCAGAACTATCCAGTATACACTCTTGTGCCTAAATATGTATGATCCTGCAGTGCTAGTTTTTCAGTCTGACCAGCCAGGTTTTGCCAGTACTCATCTGGACTGAAGCGCGAATTAAGGTTGATGTATGCCCATAACAAAGCTAATGTGTACACCCATAAATCAGAGTTCAAATGAACATTTATAAGCATCTACAAATTCAATTTTTATATGATTTTCCTATGTATACAAGAAAAACAGTTATCCCGTCATGAAAAACACAAAGGTAGGAGCAAAGAATTTAAGGAATTCCAATTCTCTCGCCACTTTCTACACTTAGGGGTAGGCAGTTCTCTTTTTCCAGAATGATATCAGTACATTGTCAAGCTGAGTTTGAAAATGTACCACAACATGTCCAGATAATGCTAGGAAACAGTGAGAACACATGCAAAATCATGTACCAAAATGAATTAAAAAGTAATTGATAGGCTACCTTGCCTGAGTTTATAAATTCTTGTTCAGGTAATCAGGCTTTTCAGTTTGAGACAGTACAATAACTAGAAGTCTTTACTGAGAGTGATCCTATGATCCTTCATAGTTTCTCTTAGTCACTACTCATGGCTGAATCTAGACATAAGCCTTTTCTGGTAGTCTCTGACATAGTGGGTCAAAACCCAGATATTAAACTATGTCCGTCATTTGTTTCTTCAGAAGTCACTTGGAAGTGCTAAAAGCCTCTTCAAAAAAATCATTTTATCTAACTAAGAAAGCTAAAACAATCCACAGTCCACAGCCACAACCTTGCAGAGAGGATTTTACATAGCTCCAGTTATCAGTTATAAATCACACTCCTATTTGATCTCTATTTCAGGATCACAGGTTTTCTGAATGACATAAATCAGCCTATTTTCACTGATGTAAATGATACTGGATCCTGTTGTTTGAAGTCAGAAGAGTGTTTTTCAGACCTGCTGAGAAGCTGAGCCACAACTTTCTCAGTGTTACATGGAGTTCATAGGAACTTATCAAAAATTACTCTGCCTGTAACTTGTCTCAGTAGGGTAAAAGCAGTTTCAAGTAAACAAATACTTTTTTAGAAATACCAAAATTTAAGATGTAAAAAAGCCCTATATTCTGGACGTGACTTTTCCTCCCTGCCAGAATTTCCCCTACAGAAAAAAAGGCAGCATAACAAACCAACCAAACACCCACTACCACCACCTCGCCCCAAGTTACCCTTTACTCATCATTTCCACAGATGTGTTTTGAAAAAGTAACTTTTATGTTGTCATAAGACCTTCATAATTATTTGACCACTTTGAGACATACTGATACTTATGGCTGGCTACATGTGATGCCCAATCCTCACAATTTGGCAACCATCATGTCCTACTTTCCAGTGTGATTTACACAGCTGTCATCTCCAGTTGCAGTTGGCTAGATAAAATCCACTTGATCACAGGATAAATGCTCCTAAAGTAATTAATGGTTACTCATAGAGCAAACAGCCCATTTATACCGCTTCCCCTATCCTTTTCCTCTACAATTTAATTCCTAGGAGAGCAGCTACTGTAGAATAAAAAGCGACACTTCAGATACATTTGGCTTATGCCTTTCCAGCAGAATCTTGGGCTCCTAGTTCATAATTCAGTGAACTTCTCCTCCAGTCTTTAATATGCTCACCAAGAACACAGCAGAGTAAAGCACACTGCTCTGGGCTTTATCTGCTGTTGTTTCCTCCTTTGCTGAGTGTCCCTTGAAGTCTAAGCTTGCACAGGAGGAATAGAACGATACCAACAGGAAAGAGCAGAGCAAAAATCACTTCTACAAAAACTCAAAGTGCACGTGGCATGGTACAACCAAGTAGCCACCATGCTGAGGTCCAGGAATGGCTGTGTCCCTGAGTGTGCTGCATGGAAACACTCCAGATGATACAATCAGTGAAGACTATCTTGTCCTCAACAGGACAACATCTCCAAATGCAGTATGACTACTCCAGTCATCTGACATGAAAGGATTAGTAAGAAAAAAGTCAGACAAGGCATATACATTCAGAGTTAAATGTTCTAGAGAGGGTTCAGGCAGAGCTGCTTCAATGACTGTAGAGTGGGAAGAGATCCTGCTACCACAGTTAAGATGGTTCAGGCTTACGGAGTGGGGAACAACTGCCACTGCATCTCAGGAATAGAAGGACACTCCTGCCTACTCCCTCTAAAAAAAAAACCAAACAAACAAACCAACAAACCCAAACAGTAACTTTAAGATCTTAAAAAGTTAATTTCAGAAGATGGAATAAAAAACCTCTGTTTTGCCTGAACTGTTTCACTTTATGCCAGTGAAAATGTGGAACATTACTGTGAGTTTGATTAAAACAAAGAGCTAAAAAATTTATTATTTCATTTTAGAGATTTTTTTTCCCCATTCGGCTACAATTTCCTAATCAAAAGCTACAATTTTCCAGTAAAATACAAGATCTCCGATGCAGGTCATGGTGCGTATTCATGGCTGTAAAAGTACTCAACGATATATGAGCCAAAGTTTGCTTTTGCAAAGTCCTAAAACCTCAACTTGCCTTCCCTTATTATTGTCAATTTACAGTGCCATCAGTTATTGCAACTTTGTGTGTCTTCACTTAGTATTTGATGGTTTAGCACCTGCCTGTATTTGTTGTTTTTAAGCCAACATTAGCAAGTGACATAGAGAGTAAACTCCAAGGGAACAGTCACGGTCTACTAGCACAAGGCAGAAGTAAAAACAGAGGGGGTTTTGTTTTGGTTTTCAGTAGAGTGAAACGTAGTCCATTAAGTACAAAATAACATTCTTTAAACATTTTTTTCTGAAGAAAAAATCCCAAAACATTGGAATCTTAGTTTCATACTGGATTTTAGCCAAAGATTCTATTAGAGGGTAATAATAATTGCCTTGTATACAGGTGCATCTCCTGGATTGTGACCATACTTCTCCTTTGTGCATGGCTACCACTGTGGAAAAGATTGTGAAGAGATGGCATAACCTGAGTGCAGACTACTGAGAGAAACACAGTCCTATGTTACCAAAAAACTGTAAAGAAAAGATCCCCACAAATGAGCAGATTGCTTGTACAAGGACAGTCTGTATTATTAGCTTTGAAAATTCTTTGAAGCCTAGTTAATCATAGCTAAAAACAAAAATTTCACAGTAGGCAAAATTACCAATGCAATGCATGTCATAAAAGCATGAATGACAGAGGATGGATTATTTTCAGTTTGACCTATTTTTATCTGAGTGAAGAAAAAGTAAAGAAAAATTAAAAGATAAAGTATGTAGTGATAAATAATTACTTTTAAACGTTGGCACGCTGAAAAGGACACTGCTTTTTTCAAAGATAAAGCTTTCATGCCTTTTTTGCTATTTACAGTGCACCATTTTATGAAGAAGTTTTCTTTGCCTCACAGAAATACAAAGGAAAAAACAGAACTCACTTCCTCCCTCCTCTCTAATCTGATATTTAAATACAGCAGCACATACTTAGAAGAATAACATGAATTGGGAAGAATTAGACTCCTGGACACTACTGTAATTCGAACTCATTACAGTGGTATAACGTTAGTCCTGTTTGGGTATGGTTTATTGTGGCAAGGGTGAAGCGGGAGATGCCGTTTGAAACATTAAAAGTTTAAAACAGTGAGCTTTCTAAATACACCATTTCTACTGTTCATTTCAGTAACTATTACTGTTTGGGGATTTTCAATCACATCTTGCTACCTTCCATTTTAAAAGTGATTAAACCTAAGTGCAGTTCCAAGCATAGACCACAGCATCTCAAAGGTGACCTCCATTTGTACTTAATGCGAGCTGTCTTTCGTGCTTCCTATGCCCAACACACATTTGGTTTGAACTGCAATGTTATGGTACCATATGCTAATATGGTAACTTTGTGTTGAAAACAGCATAATGGAAAAATGAACTTGCTAAATTTATGCTTGATTACTACACGGTTTAGACTGTGATTGGGAGGCATTACAATTTTAATTCTACTACACTACAGATGAGCATTAATAATATACTTATGTAATTGGATGTGTTCCCTTAATCAGAGCTGGGAAAATGGATAGTTCAGTAAATCAATTTTGGGTTCAGATCTTTTAGAATTGAACATTTCTTCATATCATTACAGAACTATCTTGACTTATAAGGTACTAAAATATAAAAGAAAATACCAACCATGTAAGATTTCACTCGTTAGGAAACAGACTCTGACACCTCAAATTCAGGTTCAGTAGATTTTGAGCAGTTAACAGTTAAGTGTTATCCCATGAGTAAAACCATCAGAGTCTAAATGACCACTTTATCCATCTCTCTGGATAAAGGCTAAGGCAGTTATCAAGTCAATTTCTATGTCACTGTCTTCATGGCCCCTGGAGCAACTGGCACTCTCTGACCAGATACATGAATGGGAGATCTCAGTGACCTGGCAAATCCCAAGCTATTAGAGGATAAAGTGTCCAAAGTCCTGAGGTCACCCTTATTAAGCAGTTTGCCTGGATGCTGGCAACGTGGGTCAGAAAAAACTAACAAGGGAACAAAACTGCTTCTCTGTACCGTTGATACCAAGTACAATTGCCCAGGCATGACAGGAGGCAGCATTTTCACAAAGGAGTGAGAATTAGAATCATAGAATAGTTTGGGTCGGAAGGGACCTTCAGAGGTCATCTAGTCCAACCCCCCTGCAGCAAGCAGGGATGTATTCAACCAGATCATGTTGCCCAAAACACATCCAGACTGGCCTTGAATGTCTGCAGGGATGGCGCATCCAGCACTTCTCTGAGCAACCTGTGCCAGTATTTTACCACCCTCACTGGAAAAATTTTTTTCCTCATATCCAGCCTGAATATCCCATCTTTTAGTTTAAAACCATTACCTCCTCATCCTATCAATTAAGAAGACGTTACCGAAGTCACCCAATAATGTTTCTTCTGCAACTGTTTTTTATACTGCTGAGTCCTTTTCTCTCTTTTTTTTTTAAAGCAAGCATTTATGAAACAGGTAGTATCTCCTTGAGCCTAGATAACAGGCAAACCTTCATATTTATTTACAAATATAGCTATATTTCAAAATGGGTCATTTTCAAAATGCATTTTAAATACACTTTTAATTTGAATGCGTACAAAATTTCTTCTGTATGCCAGCTAGATTTCAGCTGACCATTAAGAACATAATTACTGTGAATTACCCATAGCATACAAATGTGTACTTTTAATAATCTTCTCTCACATTTCACAATAAATGTTTCAAAACCCCAGTTATATTTAATGAGCATAGAGTAGCTCTCTATTTAGCCTGCACTTTAACGTGTTCTGCATTTACATATGCAAAAAATATTTTTATTAGCCTTAAAGCTACAAATGAAATAATGGCAACATGCCAAAAAAGGTAAGTAATATAATGTTACCTTTGCCCTTCACAATACCTATTCAGCTTTTCAGTCACTTGATTTCAACACCCAGTGAAAATGTTATTGTGCACTGTGAACACACTCTATCAAGAGACTAGACTCCCTATCAATTCCCTCAGTGGCTTTCTAACCAAAGCTTGGAAATGAAGTAATTATCTACTGTGTGTAGAAATAAACTGAAAAGCACCATGGTTCACCAGCTACCTGAATTACTGTAGCTCACTATATCTCTAACTACAGTACTTCCATCTAATGCATTTTGTTTTATTTCAGTGTTCATTTTAACAAGATTAGGGTTGGTTACCGTAACACCTATCTCTGGTGTTATTGACTGCGGATCCTACTTTCCTCCTCTGGAATTGGGGATTACTGTAGGCATTGCTGAGCTTGAAAGTGGTGCTGCCTTACCCTGAACTGCAAGTATTCTTTGTGCCAACTGTTAGCAAATAAAGCGACCCATCTGCTTAGCAACACAGGTGGCAGAGAACATGCTGTCCTCGTGCTCAGTTCCCTGCAGGCACTACCCACCGACAACAGAGTTCAAGCCACAGTCTGCATTTGCCACTGTGAGTTCTGATGGGAGCTGAGTAGGTTTACTCTGCTAAAGGTTAGTATATTCATATATGCACTGAGGCCACAGCTTTAAGGTGGGGAAGGGACACATCAGTAATTCACTTTCAGACATTCACTGTGGACTGATGCTTCTTGATGCTTTTCTGTTCTTCCTCCAATTCCTTTCCCAGCCCGAGATAACCAGTGCAAAAATAGAGCAGCCCAGTAAAAACATTATTATCTATTTTCTGTTGAACATGTGCTCAGTTTTAAAATGGTGACAATTAGTGGAAGCTGCCTAATGGAGAGTTCTGAAGTCTTCTCCTGGTCTACTAAATGTATTGGGTTTCTTCTTCAAAATACCAGTTTTACAGAAAGCTGATTTATCTCTGTTCATTTGCACCATTGATTCTCTTTATCCTAATGGAAAAAGCCAACAACTTACCATTTACACCAAGGTCAAGAAGAAATGGAAGTCCACTGGCAACAGGGAATTAAAGCTCTACTTCCACAAAATCTCTTCTTGATTAGCATTGAATGCAACCTGATTATAAAGAATCTTTGCATTAACGCCCTGTAATCTATTTGTAACGAGTGCTTTTTGGAGGCACCTTTCTTTTTCACTGCACTGAAGTACAAAATAATTAATTGGAATAAAACCAACAGAAAAAAATGTGACTTAGACTATCTTATAGCCATAGCTATGAAATAAAGCACTACAGAAGTTAAACTGAATGAGTAAAGCTAGCATCATATACATGCACTGTATAAAACCACACATATGATATAGTATTAAAATATTTAGGGAAGAATATCATACTCACTTATTTTCTAAACATTCCCAAAATATTAACACTTTTGCTGTATTGAACTCCTGATGTTAAATGTTAGATGCCTGGAATTTCTAATTATTAGCATAAATCTACATCTGGATTGGGATTTAGTCTTATGAAGTAAAGCATTACTATACGTGCAATTTTAATATTCTAAGTTAAGGAAAGATGGTTTCAGCTGCTTTACATGGGATTATGTGGTTTGTGTAAGTAAAATGTGAAAATTATGCTTAACTAGAAAAATCTAGCAGCTTAGTTCTCAGTTAAGTTAGGATCTAGAGCAAAGTTAATAATTAACTC
>NW_009928221.1:0-7255 GCF_000696875.1 Nestor notabilis | reverse complement strand
GCGTAAGAAATCGCCTTTCCCCGACCCTCGTACCCGTGAGCAGCGCCCGCATGGGGACGGGGCTGCCGCTAGGCAGTGAACTGGCGCGGTTCATCATGCCCTTGGCAACGCGGAGCATCCCGCAGGAGCAGCCGGAACCGCCCGCAGGCTGATGCACGCACAACCGCACCCTGCGCGGGGACTCGGGGTAATAAAAGCAAAACCATCGGCATGTCCTGAAACCGACCTCGGCGCCTTCGCCAAGAGACGAGCTCCTTATTGAATAATGAAAGAGCTTTCACATACTCTTTCAGCACAGTCCATGTCCCGTTTCATTAGGAAACAATTTACAGAGTTGAAAGAGCTTAATAGCTACTTTATTAAACAAAGAAAAATCACACCCATACCCCCCCAGCTCCGGACCTGTAACTCCTATTATTCAGTTACTCACTCTAGACTCCTGGCTGGCTGCTACTAGAACTGCTGCAACGACAGTAGGTACAGACAGGCTGGCTACCTGAATTACTGCGTGTCCTTTTTTTGCCAACAGAAGTTGCAAATATCCAAACCAAGGTGTGGTATCGTGGTTTTGTATCCTGCACATACATAATAGAACATTTACAACTCCTTAGATGCACTGAGATCCATTAACAACATTTGTTTATCTATCAAAGCCAAACTGCTCGAAATTAAAGTACCCTTTGATCATTATAGTGATTTCCTAGACAAAGGAACAAACATACAGCTCAGACAAAATTACAATACACAACATTATCACTGTAATAGTTTAAGATACAGCAGCCTTCGGTTATCATAAACCATTAGAGACAAAGGGAATTTCAGATACAAACCAAGATGTGGGCAGAGCTCTGCAGCATGCAATGGGAGCGGCTGAACCAGGAGGCTCCTGCTGCCTCTACTCACTTCAGGTGTTCTACCACATTCCACAGAAGACTACTGAGCATTGCAACAGTTAACTCCAGAGTTCTGCAACAAGTTACTATCCAGAGTAAGAGAAGGCTAAGACTTTGCTTCCTCAGGTTTAACCAAGGGCAATGACTCTGCAGGAGTGTTTCATTTTCTGTTTCCATTTAAGAGCTGAAACAGGGCCTGGCCAAAAGTTTTTATCACTGCGTTTAAGAAAAGATGCCATCTCGCAGCTTCTTATGCACCTTCCCTTGCTTATAGTTTTATACTTTGCCTTGTTTACTTTCTTGCTATCACGGGCAGAACAAAATTTTAGCCGTTATTATAATGCTTTCTCTTCTAGTTTTTGCTGGCCTCTATTTTTAAGTTTTCATGTGAATAGAAAGTATAAATACATGGAAGTACAGTAAGAATAAAGTACTTTTTAACAGTGATATTCTCTTCTCATTTTGTTAAACAATAGCCAGTAACTTAATTCCACTTGATGCTTAGAAATAATCTCTTGGCCGGAAAAAGAGAATAGAGATAGGATCTTTGAGAAAGAAGTCACTGAAAATTAGAGGATTCTCACCTACTGGAGATATTCCCAATTACTGTGGAAACTTCCATCCAGGAGGATTTTCATCTAGCCATCCAAATATATCTTTGTTTTGGTACAATATGATGATCTTCAGTTAAGAAAGGATGTCAGCTGCTTAAGAAAAAGAGTAAAAAAAAATTATGCATGTATTTTAGGTATTGCAATGTTTAGAACAATGGAGACTACTTTCTCCTTCAAGGAGCGCATCAGTGCAGGACAAAATACAAACTTCAAAGTTAGGAATCTATTACCTGAGTATGCTTTGCCACAGACGGTTAACAGTCTCATGAAATAGTTGGGCACTGCATATGGAATTTGCCCATACAAAGCTCTGTGAACTCCAGTTTTGCAAAAAACCAGCAGTCTGTTCATAGAAATATTTGTCAGGGTTTGGACAAGACCATTTTCTAGAAAAAGCATGCCCTGTAATGCTGTGATGTCCATTACTGGAATAAAAATGAGTATAGGTCTCTGTGGGGCAGCTGGGTTCTAAAGATCCGAAACTGTTCAGCATTTGAGCCCATCTTGCCTTCTTTCAGTCTCTGTCTTTCTCCTACAGTTGTTATCTCTACTGCTCCATCTGCCTCTCTCAGCAGGATGTTCTCTATCAGGTAGCAGCAAATGCTGTGCTGGCTGCTGTTGGCCAGTGTCCATCAGCTTTGGTAGGGAGTGACTGTGCAAGCTGCCCGCATTCATTGAGGAACACCGAAGAACTGGATAAACATCTGCTCATCTCACCCTCCCTTCTCCACTCCCCACCTTGAGATTTCAGTTTAAAGCAGTACTTCATTTGTACTTGAACATTAGATCTGGTCTAATAACTAACTTCATTTAAAGCAAACAAACAAAACCCAGAAATGTCATACTTATTTTTAAAACTTTTCCTTATTTTTCAAACAGCTGCAGAAAACATCAAACATTTCAAAAAGTCAACTTCATATGAATAGAAAAGCAACTAAGAGCTGGTTACATGTACTACTAAACCGATAAGGCAGTGAAAATGACAGATACACAACTCACCTGATTTCATGCGAAATGAAGAAACATTGCATGTAAAATTAGTTATACATTAGCATAATACTGCATTAATAGTATGCAAGTTATATTATACTTATTTACATACCATATAAATATATTATCAACATACTATACAATGTATATGATATATATATAAAGATAAGATATATAGAGTATCTATAAATATTTTTTATAATTGCACAAACATAAGCATGCATTTAATGTAAATTAAATAGCATATTCAACATATGCTCACTATGTATATTACATTAATATGTTAGTGAGATACTCATTTGTATACTGGGTACAAATATCTTTTAATTAGCTTTAAGCAAACTAGAAATAGGAGCAGGGAAGGGTCTGAAGGAAAATGAGATAAATGGAGAATCTACTAACAAGAGAATTAAAACAGCTGAATTGCTTATTCTTTAATGCTGAAAGAATGCAATTGTTCTTTATATAATCAATCAGAGTTAAAAGATCAGGAACAGAAAATAAGCCTGAAACTAAAGAGCAAGGATAGTGCTACAATTAAAAAAGCATAATCACCCTTCAATAAATCAGCTGATAATTAAATAAATTTTCTAATCACTGGAGTAATAAGGCTTTGAATTAAGTTTTCCAACAAGAGTAGTGAGGAGTAAAGTTCTAATGAGTTTTAGGGAGGGGCTTGGTGAGTTTATCATCAGTGATCACTGCCACTGGAGTGGTCAGACACATACATACCAATGACTGTATCTGTACAGGATCTTTTACGAAGTGATTAACATGCAGTGGTTCAAACACTGTGTAACAAAGTTCATAGTTAAACCTGAAGTGGAAATCGGCTCTTAGATGTATTACAGTCTTCACGTTATCTGCCTTTATTAACCCAGGATAATTTGGCTCTTTTCCAATGCTATCATGAAACCAACAAATAACCTAATACTGAATACCTGATGTTATTTTCCAGCAATGATCACCATTCTGAGGACACAATCTTGCTCCATTTACTTCTTGTGATACGCCAACATGGACAGAAACACACTGCTTGAGAAACCATTTGTAGTACGTGTGTGTATTCAGCAGCTTCTAAAACAAACAGGTATCCAAAAATTCAAATGGAATTATTGCTGTCTTGACATACACTGCAAGTACTTCATTTATTCCTGTGACTGGCCAGCGATACCTGCTATCATGCATGCACAGAATAGTGTGAATTTTATCAAGAATTGCAATCCGAGTATTTCAACAAATTGTAGAAGCACAATGTCACAATAATCTTGCCACTCCTTGTTTAACTTACTTTGTGAGACCACTTTTCCTACTTAAGGAAAAGGTGCTTCCATTTTCAGTCACTGCATTTCAAACACAAATACAGATCACCAGACGGTGATAATAATTGATGATGATCAATAAACTGGTCTGAGCTAGTCCAACATGTGGGGCAGCCAGTCCTTCCTCCGGCCCTTAAGTGGACACAAAGTCATTGCTGTGAGCTGCATTTTTATAATGTTAACATTCAAATTGACACATCCATAGGTGTAGGAAAATAAACCTATTATTCTGAAAGAGTTCCTCACTTTTGGATAATTCAGCTTGATTCTGAATGTCTCAAAAGGTATTTCCAAGACAAGTTTGTTTTGCAAAAGATACATTAGGATGTAAATAACAGTTCAAACTTTGCTATATGTTTCCACATTGCTCTTATGTAGCAGTAAATGCCTTTAATAGATTGTCATATTTTAAAATTTAGTGTGGCTTAAAAAGGTGCAATATGAAACTTACTTTGTAAATTATTGATGAATGAGTTTCAGGGATGAGAATTCAGTAGAAAACTGTAGCACTAACTTTCTCCTTACTTGTTCATTCTGTTTTCGTTTTCAGTTTGCATCTTAATTTTTATACTAGCAACTGAACTTTTGCTATACAGCATGCCTCATTCATTCCAAGTGCAACAACCTCTCAAGTCAGGATCTCCCACTAAGCAACTGGTTCACAACACCTCTCCATTGACAATCTTAATCTGATGTATATTAATACTCTGGTAGCCTTTTAGGTCATCACTGTACAATACTCAGAAATCTGGCACTGAGTTGCCTGAAGTGATGCTCACTGTTTTTCTTCTCTAGTCAATTACAGTTAACTTGCAATCCATAACAGGCTTCTGGGCTTCCTTCAGCAAAATACATTATTTCTCCTTAAGACACTAAGACAAAGAATCTGTCCTGCACTTTGACACATGCAATCCAAAATCCAGATGTTTAGTAGGTATTCACATAAACTACCTCTGCTGCATTTCACCACCCCAAACTAGACACCAGCTCTTCAGGGGATAAATGTGACAGCCACTTCCCTTCCATTTCCCTTATCCAAGATGGCTATAGAGAGGGCTGTTTCTGCCCTCAGCTATGATGGCTATCATAAAAATTTCATGGACTTCCTGCCCGGAAAAAGGATGGCCACCTCAGTGGCATCTTGCTGCCCTTACCTAACATGGCTGCCAAGGCTCACTGCCTCCTTTGGCTGTGTTGCAAACAGCGTTTTGCAGAAATGAAGCATGAGCTCACACCTCCTCCTTACTCCGTCTGAGCACAGTACAGCACGTTACACTGAACTCTACATCCTTCACAGTTCTAAGATGGGTACTTTCTGGTAAACATCAAATACCTCATGAAATACCCATACAAGAACTGTATCATTTCAGAATGCAACCATTTTCTGTATTTTTAACTTAGTCTGTAAGTCCATCCCTGGCAACTTTTGAACTCATGATGCAATTTGAAACAGGAGTGACGAAGTCAGAGAGAACTAAACCCATACACCTTCTCGGAAAGGTGGCACTGCTGCAGAAAAGGAAGGCTCAAATTAATGAGCTCGCTGAAAAGTAGGTAGTGCTGTTGTTACATGAGCCACTTGGCAGCGCCAAATAGTATTAGGAAGGCAGCAGGCACATGCCATCGCTTCCCCCCAGAGACTGCCAAAGTGGGATTTCTCCAGGGGACGGAGAAGGTTCAGGATACCGTTAATATGGCAGTGGCTTACAGCTTAAAGGACACAGATGCTTCAGAGTATTAGTTCATTCTACTGGGAGCACAAAAGACTTGAGAAAGATACTGTGCAGACAACACATAATGAAATGTATTTGAATCTTGACATCTAGAAATCATAAATGCTTACAGAGAACGTCAGAAAAAGATATCACTACTTAATTTATCTGTTTTACTTGATTCTTTAGGCCCTATAGATGGTAATTGTTCATCTTTAATGTGACTTTCAGACTCCCTTTTCCACTGGACAAGCACAAAAATAATATATACTCTCAAAAATATTATTTTCATCTCAACACCTGCAGTACCCTTTATTCCTTTGCAATTCCAAAATATGCTCAAGTATTTCTACTTTTGCAAGTCTTTCCCTCAAATCCAATTCCTGATAGACTTAAACTGATTCTTTTTCCACATCCTCTTTTTATAGACCTTTCCTTCCAGCTTTTGCCTACTTACGGCACCTTGTGTGCTCTAAGCAACAGCCATACTGAATTTCCATTTATTTTAAAAATATTAGTAGATTAGGAATATGTTTGTTACAATAGTATAGTATCAAAACAAGCTGATGAAAGCCATGAAGTGGTGTGTCAGGTATTTTTTGGTTTTTTTTTTTCCTTCCTGTCAGGGGAATTGAAAACTGTGGACATACAATCCTAAAGCTTCCGCCTCTCAGTCTCTTTTCTTGTCTTAAAGTAATCAGACTTGTCTCTTTCCTTGGATATAATTTCTTTTTTTTCCAAACACGGATGTTACATCCTGATTTTGCTGTCTTTCTCATTGGAAGAAAACAAAAAATATGAGGCTGAAATGACACCCCCACCCCCAATCACAGCACAGTCAAAAAGGGGGAAAAAAATGAAGACAGCGCTGAGATTTTTACTGTTCTATAACTATTTAAAACAGCAATCATGCTTTCTCTCATACAGTGCACTGCCTTACCTCGAATATTGTGTATTTCCTTCATCTTTGCTAGCTAAACTGCTTGGCCCAGCTCTACTTCTCTCCTCCACAGTTGCCTGGCCTTTCTGGCATCAGAGAACCCTCCCATATGCCTAATCCTGACACCTTGTCATGGGGTAATTATAGCGCTGGCACAACTCCAGCATCTATCTAATATCAAACAATCTCCACTTGTTTGTTTTATAGCGAGTGACGAACGTAAAAATGAATTCAGACCGGAGGGACCTGTTTGGCACTAGCCTACTACATGACCTTGAAAAAGTAACAACCTTTCCTTGGCTTCTAGAAAACGGGAATAAACGTGCCCTTGGATGATGCTCCTGCACCTACCTAGAGAAAACCCTGCACCAGTGACCCCATCGCGGCCCCGTCACCCGGCCTTGTGCCTGCAGCCACCACTCCAAGGGTACCCCCTCGCTCCAGCTGCCAACCAGGCAACTAGAGACAGCAAAACGCGCCCAGCATTCCTTCCTCCCTTCCCAACACACATCGAACGACACTGCGACTTCCAAAATCTTCAACCTGGGATCATAAAACGAGAAGAGCACGGGGAGAGCAAGAGGATGTCGGGGATGCTCGGCGCTCCCCCATGAGAGCTCTGCTGACAACGTGTCCCCCCAGTTTCTCCTCAGGTTCCCCTGCTTCAGAGCAGGCGAGCCCCGCTCACTCCTTCCCTCCCTTTTACCGTAGCGCTAAGGAGAACAGGGGCGGGAAAAGAGATGCTCCCGGCGCCGGGGGCTCACTCACCTCAGAGACCTGCCCC
>NW_009928220.1:0-1946 GCF_000696875.1 Nestor notabilis | reverse complement strand
GGCGGCGGCCACGTTGGGGTGCCACAGGTCCACCATGAAGATCACGCGGGGACCCTCCTCCGGGGGACCTGGTGGGATGGAAACACACGGTGAGGCTGTGCTTCCACCCAGCTCCCGTGGGATGATGCTTGCCCCGGCACAAAGGTGATGGGCTCCATGCTGGGAGGCTGCTGCTTGTACCCGCGCAGGGGCCAGGCTCTAAGTGCCCAGTGCAACCCCACTAAACACCTGAACTGCTGCTTACTGGGAGCCCAGTGCCTCCAGCACAGGGTAAGGGCCTCCTGGCAGAGCTCTGGGCAATCAGACCCGGAGGTTTCCCGTCACAGGTAGGATGCTGAGCTCTCCCTCTTCGCCTCTACATCTCAGAGCCATGCAGGGAGCTGCTGCTGCGCTGTTCCAGCCTTCCCAGTCCCACGGCTCTGCACTAAACAGCGCTTCCCAATCGCACAGCAGGGCTGATGTGGGAGCAACAGCTTTTGTTCTCCCACTCCCTCCACACACACACTCCCCTGCGTAGAACAGCTCTGCTGGAGGCTGTTACGCCATCAGCAGCTAATGCCGGTTAATCCGGGAGAGCTGGAGCCGAACGGCCTCCGTCAGTGACGGGAGAGGCGGAACAGGCTGCCGGGAAGCTTCTCTCCCTGCACAGGAGACAAAGGCACTGCTGGCACGTCCGCACCGAGCTGCTGCCCTGCCACAGGGCTGCTGCAGCTGGCAGGGATGCTGCAAGGGGCAGAGGCTGGTGGGGCTGCAGCGCTGGAGCCCGAGCTGCCCTGCTCAGGGAGGGCACAAGGAGAGGGTCGCTGCTCCCTGGCCCCCAGCACTGCATCAGTGCAAGAGAACACCATGAGCCCCCTCGGGTTCACTTACCTTCATGGAACGCTGTGTGCAGGAAGGAGTCATCGAAGAGCAGGCAGCGGCCCTCAGCCCAGCACTGGGGCTCGCCCCCCACCACCAGCTCGCAGTTACTGGGTGTCTTCAGACCTTTGTGCACAAAGAGAGAGGATAGGGAGGGTGAGGGTGGGCTCCCTGCAATGAGGGAGCAGCCCTGGAATGGGAGCAGGAAGCTCCATCGCAAATCCCTCGGGGGGAAGAGGCTCTCCGTGTGAAGGACAACCTGAGAAATAAAATGGGTCTGTCCCTAAAACACTAGCACAAGTCAAGCCAGTCTGATGAGGGTTGATCCCATCGCCCTGCATCAGGAATGTCACCCCCTGCAGCACCGGGGGCTGCTGGAGCTGGTGCAGTCATCCTGCCCCACGGATGCTGCCATGGTGGAGGAAGGGGCCAGGGCTCATGTGGTTCACAACCGGTACCAACACAGCAGGAACGGATCCCAAAGAGATGCCAAAACCCAGCGAGCGCAGCAGGGACTCAACCTGCCCAGGAGAGCTGGGAGCACAAAAGCTGCTCTGCTTTCCTCATGGATGCTTCAAAGCCTTCAAACACCAAAGCCTTTTCCCTGCACAACGGCCTCAGCTGGAGATGCTCCAGCTGGAAAGGAGGAGCTGATTTTTAGGGAGCTGAGCCTGCAGCCTTCCATGGCACCAGCGCCTGGGGAATACTGCCCAGTCCTTGGAGGGGCAGAGCTGGTGCCTGTGCACGGCCCAGTGCGTTCAGCAGCAGTCCTGGCTGGAGCTGGCAAACATGGAAGGACAAGGGAAGGACCCACATTGCTCGTCTACCCAGGTCGTGCGGCTCCAGCTGGAGGGCTGATCCCAGCTCCACGCTGCTGCCAGAGCAGGGCAGAGCCGCTGGTCCCTGCCAAGAGCCGCTCTCAGCCCCTTGCCAAGGGGACGCATCTCCCCAGTGCCCCAGAGCGAGGGCAGAGCCCTTGTCCAGGCCTGGAGTCTGCGCTGCTTCCCACCGTGAACAAGCGGGCAGTCACCGCCTGAGCGTGTTTACCCGCAAGGAGTTGGCTGCGCAGCGCGGTCCGTGTTTGCCAG
>NW_009928219.1:0-386 GCF_000696875.1 Nestor notabilis | reverse complement strand
GGTCCATACTGGTCCATACTGCTCTATATTGCTCCATACTGGTCTATATTGGTCCATGCTGGTCCATACTGGTCCATACTGCTCTATATTGGCCCATACTGGTCTATACTGGTCTATATTGGTCCATATTGGTCCATCCTGGTCTATATTGGTCCATACTGGTCTATACTGGTCCATACTGGTCTATATTGGTCCATACTGGCCTATACTGCTCCATACTGGTCTCTATTGGTCCATACTTGTCCATACTGGTCTATATTGGTCCAGACTGGTCTATAGTGGGGGGGGGTCTCACCATGGCACCGAAGGCAGAGTCCAGGAGGCGCTTGAGGGCCGGTCCTGAGGCATCAGGGGCGGAGCTGAGCGCGATCAGCGTGATGCTGGGG
>NW_009928218.1:3142-6741 GCF_000696875.1 Nestor notabilis | reverse complement strand
GCCGCGGCACGGCACTCCCCTCCTGCAGCGCGGGCACGGGCAGGGACTTACGGGGCACGCAGGAGCCGAACTTGTGTGGGAATTCAGAGATGAGGTCGTCGTTGACTCGGTCCTTGGTGGGCCCCAGGATGATCACCGGCCTCGCGTAGTGAACTGCCAAGAGGAGTCACAGCCTGAGCCCGCATCTGCGCCACTCCTGGTCACCACCACCACCTCCCTCCCCTCTGACCCAAACCATGTGTGGCCCTGGGGAACATCTGTGTGTCTCCAAGGTATGGACCAGCAAAGCTGCTCCCTCGCTCAGGGCAGGAGCCACACAAGTGGGTGAGGATGCCGTGCAGCGGCCACTGAGGCTGGGACCACTGAGCCTGCAGGGATTGAGCATCACACACGGATAAATGCTGAGAGCTTTGGGGGGGCTGCTCTGCAGCAGGGACCTGGCCCAAGGCAGGACAGGATAACCCCGTCCTCAGCTGAGGACCAAAGCCCAGCTCAGGTTTAGCTCCGGATCCCTCCCTTGGTGCTGTAGGGCAGCTCACAAGTGTTGCCTGCTGATTACAAAGGGGAAGCCCCGTCGGGCGGTGCTGTACCCAGTCCCTGCTGCACCCAACAGACCAGAACCTCCCCTTGTGCTCCCCTGGGTGCTGTGCTGGCGTGGCGGGGCTGGAGGAGGGGGCATCGCTCCCCCTGCCCGTGCTGGCACACGCAGCTCAGTGCTGGGACTTACTTTCTTGCCGCGTCACTGGCTCGTACGACAGGATGGTGTCCTCTTGTAGCCAGGGAGAGGCAGGGGAGCGCTGCCCAGCCCCAATGCCCCCCACCCCACCGCTGCTGCAGGCTCGGGGCCTCTTGGGATGCACCGTCTGCCCTGGTAGATGAGCTGCAGGTATTCAGAGAAGCTGCCAGGGACAGGGTGACCATTCCCTGCAGCTGGACCCCCATGCTCCTGTACAGGCTTAGATGCTACATGACCTATGCTACAGACCCAGCCTCTGGCCATTGCTTCCCGCAGCACACACCACGGGGGACCATCATGGATGGGAACCTACCACCAAGCCTTGGAACAGAGCCCTGCAGCCAGGAGAGAGCGATGGGCAAGATCCCTCCTGCCCCAAGCCCCTGCTCCTCCTGGCTGCAGCATCTCAGCATCACCAGCAGGAAGGACCAGCCTCTGGACAGAACCACCACCAGGACAGGACATGATGGAAGTGCCAACACATCACAACACACACACACACACGTGCACAGGGCAGGGAGAGCAGGCATGATGCACTTACTGGAACTGCTCTCGCTGTCACTGGTGTTAGATGTCACGCCCTCTGCAAAGAACCAGAGACACCCCTTCAGAAGGGGCACAGGCAGCAGGCACCCGGCTGTCACCCAGCACACTGACCCCAAACACCCACTCCAGCACCCGCATGGGTATGGGCAGCATCTCCCACCCTTTGCTGGGAAACCAGGGATGTGCAAGGGGACAGTTGGCTACTCCGAGATGCCAGGAGAGGGCTACCTGGCATGTGCGGGGAGCACATCCTGGTGCTGGGCTTCCCAGGCCAAGTGAGGGGAGGTGGAGGGCACAGGGAGGAGGGTGCTGCAGGGGGAGTGGGTGCAGCATGCACATAGGGATAGGGAAGGCACAGCTCCATGCCAGCACGGAGGTGGGGAAGAGGGGCCTACCCCTGGGGCTGGGACTCACAGAGACAGGACAGTGACAAGAGGGGACAGTTTGGGGCTTTGCTTGCCCAGGCTGATCCAGTGCTGCAAACACCTCACAGGTTTGCTGGCCGCTGCCTGCCCTGGGCTCACACCCAGCCGGGAGGACCAAGGGGCTCCTGCCAACACCGTTCTGCAGCTCTGGGTTCGTGGTGCCCCAGAGGATGGTGGCAACACTTCCAAACGCTGTCACCCCCCACTCAGAGCAGACCTGTCATGGTCACGGCCACCTCCCACCCGCACTGGCACCGGCTCCCAGGCTCCGAGCGCTACACCAGCAGCCAGCCCAGCCAGGAGCAGGAGGCAGAGGCAGATGAGGAGCAGCAGCAGCCCTCGCTGGGCACGCTCAGGGCACAGCAGCATCCCAAGCAAACGGCCCCGTCCCTTCCCATGTGTAGCAGCGGTTTGTCCAGCCCCACAGCGTCCCGGGGCTCCTCCGTCCCGCCCCAGGGAAGCGCAGTGCCCAGGCACCACCAGGCATGCCAGCGATGGAGAGAGCGATGTGCATCCAATTTCCACTTACTCAGGTTCTTTGCTCCATAATAATCGTCACTTAACCCAGGGAAGTCCTGATTTCACAGACAGCAAGAAAGGGGAGAGGGGGGAGAGAAGAGAGTGCAGGAGAAGGGAGTCAGAGGGATGGGGGAGACAGAGCCAGACCAGCATTAGTGACAGGAGTGCAGAACGGCCCAGAGCTGCAACTGCAAGTGAGGTTAAGTGTAGACAGAGCTGACACCATCAGCCTGCTGCCAAAGTCTCACCTCGCATGGCTGGACCCCCCTCCCCACTGAGCCTACCCCCTCTGCCAGTGAGCCCCCAAGGGCCACCCTGGGTCTGGGGAGGGCAGAGGGCCACGGCAGCACTGCTGGCACTGAGCTGCTGTTCCTCGGGATACCCAATGGCTCCATGCTCCCCAGCACAGCCTGGGGGACATGCTTTTCCACACGTTTTGGCTGTCCCCTGCCCAGTGCCCACATAGGCTGCGGGACCATGGGCAAGGGACCCCCCGCTGCAAGCTGGGATGGGCAGTGGCACAACACAAGGGAGCTCGCTGTGACGTGGGCTGGCAAAGTGCCGCCTGTCCCATCCCGAGCTGTAAGTCACTGTACTGCACTGCCTGAAAGCAGTGCCCCAGTGACCCCCGGCTCCAGCACGGAGCTGGCTGGAGCACCGCCATGTCCAGGCACTAAAAGATACCCAGACACACAGACTTAACCTCTACCACAGGTCAATCCTGCTGGCGCCTAGGCTCACAGGAAGCCGGTGCCAGCCTGGCACAGGCAGCAGAGGGAACTGGACAGCCCCTGGAGCAGCCCAACATCAACCTCCTGCTTCAGCATCACACCCAGGAGAGCCACCAGCCTGGAGGGGCTGCACTCTCTGCGCTGGAACCGGGGCAGAGCCTGACTTCTCTGCCCTGAGGTGTGAGGAACACCACTCCCCAGGTGCTTGCTGAGGGAGTGGATGCAGCTTAGCATCTGGAAGGAGCAGGGGCTGGGTTTGCTGAGCAGCCCCAGTGCTGTCAGGGTGTGGGGGAACAAGCTGAATGTCCTGCCTTCACTGGGAGTCCCAGGGTGCTGCCAGGGTCTGCAGCTACCAGAGATGTGTCTCACTTGCAGGTGGGCAGCTCCTCCAGCAGTGAGGGCTCAGCTCCCCTGTGTCCTGGGGTTTATCCTGCTGGAAGGGCTCTCAGGGGGAATGCGAGGCTGCAGGTCACTTCTAGGGGAGCTGGGGAGGGCAGCCAGGATCCCTGCAGCGACTCAGGCCTGGCAGGGGCAGGAGCAGCTCTGCAGGAGGTGGCAGCCCCTCGCACTGAGGGACGGGAGAGCCCTTGGCGGGCAGAGGGAGGGAGCAGAGCCCGCGGCAGAGGGGGGGGGGGCGGGGGG
>NW_009928218.1:1318-3036 GCF_000696875.1 Nestor notabilis | reverse complement strand
TGCCGGCACGGCTGTGGAGCAGCCAGGACCCCTGCCTAAGGACACGTGCCGCGTCTCTCCCCTGAGGCAGGGGACCTGAGGGCTGCAGAGCCCTCTCTGGCCAGCTGCTACTTACGTTCCTGTCTGCTGCTCTCCTGGGCCAGGTTCTCTTTGCTCTTGTAAAATGGAAATTTTCGAGAGAGGCGGAAACTCTTTTTACGTTTCGTTTTGATCGACTGAAGAACATGGAGATGGAGGACAGAGAAAACACCGGTGTTTAACACGGGGGGAAAATTAAAATGAAGAGACGATGGGAGCCGGGTCAGGGCAGTTACCCTCGAATGAATTATGGAGATTACATGAAAACTGTAATGCAGGAAAAAAATTAAGCATGGAGAAAACATGTGGTAGGGATGCTGGGAAGCTGACAGGCAATGAGCAGCTCTGCAGGGGTAGCCAGGCCATTCTCCCTTCCGTGTCCACTCACAAAGCACTCTATGTGAGGGGTGAGGGCAGCTGCCTTCACCTGCATGAGCTGCCTGCAATCAGTCCCTAGCCACGGGCCACAGTGGGATGGGCTCTGCTCCACCACCACTCCAACCAGGGCTCCTTCCCCAGCGCCTGCACGTCCTGGGCTCCTCTGCTCACCCCCTGCAGCTACAGAGGATTCATGACAAGTAGATGCAGCTCTGGGGCAGGTTCAGTGCTGCTCTTTGGGGTTGCTCCAGCTGCCCCTCTGGGAGCTCCGGCTGCTGGGACTCCTCCTGCCCCGCTAGCTACCAGCTTTGGGTGCCCCACTGAGCCCCAGCTTGGCACTTACCCTGTTAGACTCAATCATGCCGGTCCTGGCGTGGAACTTCACAGTTTTCAACCGCGCTCTCTCTTTCTTTTCCACCCTGATCGAAGTTAAAGGGGAAAAAGAGCTGCTAGTCCCATGCGGGCACCCTCTGTTGCCCACTTGGCTCCCCAGGCAGCTCTGTGCACCCTCAGGTGGTGGCCCCATTGACAAAGGGCAGCTCCTTCCCTGAGAGAGATGGCTGTGGAGCTGTCACTGAGGACAAGCCAGGCTTCCCATGAGGGAGGGGATGGAGAACAGAGGTGAGTCTGGCACTACAGACCTGAAGGCAATGACAGCCAGCTCCTCTGCTCCCTATGACTTCCCATCTCATGGGACCTGGCTCACAGAGGATGTCAGAGGATACAAGTAGCCTGAGTCCGTGACTCTGCCCTCAGTCGGAGCCCCAGACTGGCTACACCAGGTCTGCATCCCCCAGGAACCAGAGAGGGAGCTGAGCACTCCCCTCCTCCCCTGGAGTCTCACCCAGCTTTAGAGGACCCCTGCACACAGCCCCAGCTTGCAGCCTGGGTGCCCTCACCCTGCACAGCCACAGAGGGCTGGGACCACAGGGAGATCCTCTCCTGAGCAGACCCCCGAGGGCTGCAGGGCTCTGGGAGGCACCAGTGTGACAGCTCCTGCTGACAGACACTCACCTCTTCTTGCTGGGGATGACCCCAATCTGCTCGCTCTCGCCGTGCGGTGTGACAAGCCTGGCTTGCCACCACTCATCATCAGAGGCATTGATGACATGCAGGATGTCCCCATAGGAGAAGCTGAGCCCCTGGCTGGGCAAGCAACTGTCCCGGGTCCGGTCATAGTCAAACAGGGCTCTGCAGAGGAGCAGATCACAGAATCACTGAATGGTTTGTGTTGGAAGAGACCTTAAAGCTCATCCAGTCCC
>NW_009928218.1:0-1175 GCF_000696875.1 Nestor notabilis | reverse complement strand
CTTCTTCCTAATGTCTCATCTCAATCTCCCTTCTGTCAGGTTAAAGCCATTCCCCCTTGTCCTGTCCCTACAGGCCCTTGTCCGAAGCCCCTCTCCAGGGATACGTACAGAGATTCATTAGTCCAGAGCCCATGAATGCAGCTGAGAGAACATACCTGCTTCCACAACTGATCCTTTCCAGACTCCCAAGTACTTCCCCCAGGAACAGTTTATTTAGTTTAAAATTATCTTCAATATTAAACTAAGCAGCCTCTGAAAAGATTGATTTTGTTTTCTAACCCCAGCCAGGAGCACTACCATCCTCCCTGCACACGCTCCATCGCACGCAGCACTGCAGCCCCCACGCACAAGCTGCTCTCAGTGGTTTCACATGCAATTCATTCCACCAGTGTCAGATGTCAAACAGTGTCTGCTTTGAGATACTGACTTTGCAACAAGCCAAACCAGGAAAAGTCACTACAAGCAGTGCCGGCAGCACAGTCCCTGTGTTTCCTCCTGGGACATCGGCACCACTTGCCTCCAGCCCAGCATGAGCCCAGGCACCAAAGACACTGGCTGGCTGCTAGCTTAATGATGGCACTAACGAGCCTTCCTCAGTCAGGAGAGAGACCTTCTGCCATGCTCATCATCCCTTCCACTGCAGGGACTCCGAAGGGGGCCTGAAAGCACATGGTGCAAATGGGAGAGCGAGGGACTATGTGGCATGTCCCATGGAAGGCACTTCTTCAGGCCCAATCCCTGCTCCAGTGCTCCCAGGGGAGCGTTGGGCAATGAAACCTTTTAGGCCTCTTGGCACTGGGTCAAGGCAGCCAATCTTAAACGGGGAGGAGGAGAGGGGCTGCTCCTTGGCTTGGGGAAGGTTCTTTGGATGAGACCTGATGCAGCTCCATGTCCAGATACATACAGCCACCAGGTCACTCCCCCTTGCCCAGCTTGCTGAGGGCTGGGGCAGCTCTCGTGCTCAGACCCACTGCACCAAGTGCCACAGGGTACTTTGGCAGGAGGTAAGCAACCCTCAAAGGCAGCTCCTGGCCAAAAGATAAGGCTGTGCATGGCCGGGAGGCCCCTGCGAGGCCAGAGCCAGGAAGCAAAGCACGAGCCAAGGCCCCGGGAACTGGTCAGGCCGGTTCCCGAGCGGAGGCTGGATGCAGGGATCCTGCCCACACCCTGTCCTG
>NW_009928217.1:0-935 GCF_000696875.1 Nestor notabilis | reverse complement strand
CAGTGTTGAATGCTTTGCGCAAGTCCAGGTATTCATTAGTTGTCCAGGAATCGTTTTACATAATTCCACGCCTATTTTCCGCATAGCAGAAGGAGGTTGTGTGGGACAGTGTTGAATGCTTTGCGCAAGTCCAGGTATTCATTAGTTGTCCAGGAATCGTTTTACATAATTCCACGCCTATTTTCACATGCGCATAGCAGCGTGGTAGTGGTCTTTGGTGGTCGTTTTACTTCTTCCAACAATTTTCATCACTTGGCCGTCCCTTGAACTCTTGTTCTGGAAGTCTTTGGAGCATGCGCAGTAGATAAATTGCTTACACCAGCTTCGTTAGTTTGGTAACAGCACTGACATAAGCGAGTGATTTCTCCTTATCCTTCTACTTATCAGTTAACTTCCTTACAGCACCTCCTGAACACCTGTAGATTCAGATACTCTTTAGCTACAGTCCTGTTTTGGTTGCAATAAATTTTGTATGAAGGTCATAAGGTTCTAAAACTGTCAGCTACAACGATTTATCTTATATAAGGATCCTTATTATGTTCTTTTGGTTAGGCTTTTTTAGGTTTGGAACATTTTGTTGTTATGTACAAAGCCACCAAGATTAAAGTTACTTGAAACTGAATTTTCTTATTTACAAAGGATTACATTTCATTTTGTACTTCCTTGTCTCACCACACCCGTCCCAAATCCCCCACAAACGGTTCCCAAGAGTTTGGGACCCCCCAGCCCACCCATCCAAATAAATAACACCAGGAGGTGTCTGCAGTGATGGTGGTTTCTTCCATTTGGGGTGTCACACACCCCAAACCAGCCCAAAAACACCCACAAAACCCTCCCCATACCCACAAAACCACCTACAGACCCCCCAAATGACCCCCAGAGTCCTTATCCCCCGCCAAGAGCCCTTAAAACCCACCCTGAAAGTACCCCGCAGT
>NW_009928216.1:0-7928 GCF_000696875.1 Nestor notabilis | reverse complement strand
AAGTCATTAAGAACCTCAGCTTTCTCCAAATTCAGGGTAGCCAGTTCACCTGAAAGCTTCCGGAGAGGGCCCACATTGTCCCTGGTCTGTCTTTTATTTGCTACATACCTATAGAAGCCCTTCCTGTTACCTTTCACTTCTCTTGCCAGATTTAATTCTAACTGGGCCTTAGCTTTCCTAACCTGGTCCCTGGTTTCCCAGACAACATTCCTGTAATCTTCCCAGGCTGCCTGTCCTTGCTTCCACCTACTATAAGGTTCTTTTTTCCCTCTAAGTTTCCTCAGCAGTTCCTTATCCATCCATGGAGGTCTCCTCGCCCTCCTGCTGTATTTCCTTCTAGCTGGGACACAACACTCCTGAGCATGTAGCAGGTGACCTTGAATATCAACCAGCAGTCTTGGGCCCCACTGCCCTCTAGTACCGTATCCCATGGAACCTTACTGAGCAGGTTCCTGAAGAGGCCAAAGTCTGCTCTCTTGAATCCAGGGCAGTGAGCTTGCTGCATGCTCTTCTTGCTGTCCTGAGGATCTCGAACTCCACCATCTCATGGTCGCTACAGTCAAGGCTGTCCTGGAGTGTCACATTCCCAACCAGCCCCTCCCTGTTGGTGAGCATGAGGTGAAGCATGGCACCTCTCCTTGTTGGCTGTCCAGCCCAACTGGGTGTGGGGGAGTGCTTGGGAGAGAAACAGGACTCACGTGCATGTGCTCATCAGAGCACTACAGCTCTGAATGTTCAAGCTTTGATTCAAGGAGGTTTTTCATCTTCCTGTTTGAGCTTACCAGAAAGACCCTGGACCAGAGGAAACACTGTAATTCTAAGACGAGTTTTTGTTTCGAATTGTGTTAACATTATAGAGAATTCAGTAGCTCAAAGATTTGAACAGGGTCCTAACCACCTAACTGTTGGTAAAGGCAATGGTGCTTTTAATTTCTGCACCTAGGACAGTCAGAAAACTTTGAGCACCACAAACATTCTGTCTTGCCTGCAAAATCTAACTTTCAAATTCCAGTAAACAAGTGGAACTGGACAAAGGATAAAAATGTGTCAGAGAACATGCAAAATATAATGCTAAATATGATGTATTGTGCTGGAAAGGCTTCTTGTAAGTCTAGGAAATGAATTAAAAATAAAAACAACTTCTTTTGTCTTGACTTCTTCAAAATTTTGTTTCCTACTCTTGGAACAACTTGCTCTGTAGCTTTTCTGGTTTGTCCTTTTATTTCTGCATATGGTAAGCATATGGTAAGACTGATTTCCCTGTGAAGGTGCTAACTCTAAGGCGCTAGGGATCAGAAGGTACTTACTATCAGACTTCTCCAGCAAAGAGTCCTCTGAGACAGGATGACTAAAAATGGTCTTCTCAGGAAAAGCAATCTCTGTTCCTGAAACATTTATGAAAACATCCAGATACTAGAGTGATCAAAGGTTTCATTCATTGTGCTGTCAGATCTGCTATTGTACTAGTGAGATTTGTGTTAACTCCTGCAGCAATCAACGTTTCTCACCTTTCCTCTACCTCTGTATGTTACACAGGGAAATGGCTGAACATTTGTGGTACTAATCTGTGAATAAAAGGTGTGCCTTCTAATGGAGGCCTGTCCTGGCAGATATACAACAATCATCCCCAAATCCCCTCTCCTTACTTTACACACGGCTGGTTGACTTGGCCGCGTGTCAGGAAGGTTGCTGTACTTTGTGCAGTGCAGATCCTCCCAGGCAGGAACATCCACCTCAGCTCTCAGAGTCAGTACTTAGAGAAAAGTCAGATGTGCTCTGATCGTATGACTGTGTAAATCTTAGGATTAGACTAGCTTACTGTAGCCCAAGAAAACTGGCTGAGATTGGTATACACTGGCAAGACAAGGAACAGCCATCCAGTAATACAAGTCTTCTTGCTGTAGTACCCAACTCAGCAATGAGAGACACAGAACACCCTTCTTTGTGCCAAAAGGATTATCTTCTGTTATAGTTGCCCCTTTTATTTATTTATCCCCCCCTCCCCCGAAAGTCATAGTTCTTTGTCTTTCTATGCTTAGCACATAAGAACTCAAGAACATTAGGAAGGTTAAGGTACATTAACACTGGTGGAATGAATCAAAACGTATGGCCTTTCATACAAATGAAAAGCAGATCTTAGGATGACTGATTTCCAAAACTTTATAAAAATCCACAGCATTACTAAAATACACTGGCCATCTGCACAGTTCCTTAGGATCTCTCTTAAAATGCTGTAACAGCCTCTCTGCTTCTGAAAGGCCCCCTGTGTACACAAGGCATCTCCTATTCAAAGCAGATGGAAAAGTCAGAAAGTATCAGCTCATCACTTTATCATTCAGCTATATTCTACACAGCATCACCAACAGGTACTCTTTACAGGTGGAGGTCATGAGGCACTCTATGTAGTTATGCATAATTATCATTTCAGTCTTAAAACTTCATAAAGGTACATTCAGAAAACAGTCCACGGAAAACTAATACAATTTGATGCACTTTCCACAGAACTTCAAGATTTTCATGGAGACCACAGGTTAGATTAAATCTAGCATATCTTAAAGTTCTTCCTTCTGCTGTCTAAAATGATATACATCTTTGAATATTGCTGATCAAACTCACAGTAGTGCAACAAGCAATAAACAGTATGCCATAACAAGCATCTCAGAAAATGAAGAACAAAAAGAAACTGTAAGTTTAAGTTCGTTTGTGGGCTGATTTGCCATTCTCAGAGCCATCAAGTTGCATGAGCAAACTACTTGGCCAGGAGTTGTGCAAAAGTATAAGTATGGTAACTTGAATGCCTTTGAGCCAGGTTTTAGTAAGTCATAAACTTTGCATGAAAATATTGTACACCATTCCATCTGATAACAATTCTTTTTATACAACATTTTGCATTGCTGCTACTTATCCATACTGCTAGTATGAACATATTGTTGGAGTATATTCAAAGGTATAAAAACCGTGGTTTGGGAGGGCACACAGTCCAAAGTGTTAAAGAGTACTGACAAGTGACTTTTTTGAGCCATGAAAAACAATTTTTTAAAGAGCAGTGAAGAACAGAACACTCACTGGCACATTTTGCCTTTTTTTTGATTGGAACTACCATGTGCATTGCTTCTAGGGATACTGGAGAAGGAAGAACACGAAGAATAAGGGAGAGGAAGCAGGTGTTTAATTCAAGGTCTAGAGTCAGGCAGCGTATTTATGTATCTGCAGCTTCCTCCATACTCGGTGGAGGAGGAGAGACTGGAGTAAACGGTTTCAGCACACCTAAATCAGAACTGCCCTATAGAGGCACTTCACATGGGGACAATCCTACCAGTGGTCTCTACTGGAATATAGGCTCCCAGATGAGGCTCTTGAGCCTGTGTCTGAAGCCAGGCTGTCTCTCTTTTGTACCTCACACTCATGAACTCAGTTTGTCTTGTTGAACTGATGAGGCAGAACAGTAGGTAGCAGTATCCTGCAGTGCTTCTTGCAAGACATGTATTTTAGCATTTTTAAAACATATTATGCTTAAGTTAAAGGGAAGATAATAAATGGCTAATCTGCTAAATACCAGACCTCCAAATCACACACTTCTGCTTAGACTAAAATGCAGGACGCAATTTTTGGAGCACAACCAGATCAATTTCCAAAGAATAAGTTTTTAACCAAAGAAAACCTTATCCCTGCTTAGCCCCAAATATGATGCTAAGCAGAACACTTTTTGCCTGTCCTAGCCAAAAAGCCATATGAAAAATGAACTACTTAATAACTTCTTAAGGTAGTCCCATTTCAGGCTAGGCCTAAAGACAGTGAACATTGTGCAGATGTGTATCTTGCCTCTGACCCTACTGTATTAATCTTGTGAGCAAATCCTATGCAGGACTGCAGTATGCAGGAGAAGTACATTTCACAAACACTACACTGATTGAAAGTGGTGATTTAGAACTGATGCTAATGATGTCTGACAGGAACTCCACTCTCAATTTGTTCTGTAATCGCCAGCTACCAGGTCTGCAATTTCAAAGGTGAACACAGAGGTAAACCAGGTTGACTTCAGCCTTTTTCACTGTAATCTTTAATACGGACTCCAAGGCCAGATCAGAACTTAGAAAGGCCCTCTGCTGTCAACTAGTCAGTTAACTCTAAGTGACCTAAGCCATCATCAGATACTTAGAGCACAATGCCGGAGACAGGCTAGAATCTGCTGCTCTCTCATTATTAGCTGCTGATTTCGCAGAGGTCATAGGAATAAAAATCCATAAACACATCCTGGATAAACAGACAACATACATGAGTTTAAATGCTCATCTTCTCAATGACAGGGTAGTACTTTTTTCAAATAAAAAAATGTAAACCACTCATATGTTCAGAAAGGTTTTTCAATTTCCACTGCATCAACTATTTTTTGTTTTAATTTCAAAATGATATTCTGAATCTGAAAGTGCATTGAAATTCAAAGCCAATTATCCTAGAGGGTAACAATGCTGCATCTTGTACTTTCGTGTTTTTGACGTACAGAAGAAACAAAGTCACCATTACTTACTTAAACAAGCATTAAATAAGCATTAGAACTGTTTATCCTAAACTGATATGTGCTTACATTCTTTTGAGGGCCTTTTTTTTTTTTCATGTTTGTTAGCTGGATGACAACAGAACACTGAATTTGACATGTTGACTGGCCAATCCGCATGCTCCCTCAAAATCAGGTTAGATACAAAACCCAGATTGTTCACAAAATGCATCACCCGATTGTGTAAGTGCCATGACAGACCTCACTCTTACATACACCACTGACTTCAGTAAAGATGAATTACAGAAGCAAAATGCTCAGCTTTTTAATGCAACAATTAGAACACAGAACAAGGCTCAAAGCCTCCCTCAGCTACTGCTTTGCCAAGCCATTTAGAACAATTGATTAGTCTCTTTAAAGCTGGCTGTGTATCACCTCTGACTTCAGCTCAAGAGCATTGCATACCTACAACTTCCAAGTTAGTTCTAAGAGAAATATTTCCCATTTTACTTCCAGTGGAAGGCAGAAACAAGCCTGTCTTAGAAGCAAGGCTATAATTATTTTGTCAAGAGGCTGCCACATGAAGTAGTTTAAATAATTTGTGTTTTCATCTTTTTCAGCCACAACAATCAGTACAGCTATAGGATGTTTAAACTGTCCATCCATAACGCTGGCACATCAATGCTGGCACATATGTAACTGTGACTCTTGGGTGCTACGACAAGAACACACCATTAAACTTCCATCACTGTATGACAATCCCTCATTTCTGTTTCACGACGGACCTGGCAACAAATGCACATCCCTCTCACAAGGCCCAGTCGGCGCTGTTAGCGGTGATTACCTCTCAGGATCAGGAGCTCCAATCCAGATGCCTACAGCAGGGAAATTCAGCACTTCACACTACTGAGCTCTTTGGGCTTTAGATGCATTCGTTAATCAATCAGCAGCAGAAACAATTACTCAGACCTGTTTGTACTTTCTTCAGTTCTGCTTCAGTTCTTCCTCGCTGTCACGAACAGCTCTGCACCTTTCCATAATGCAATAAGCAATCTGCCTAACATGAACTCCATGTAGTTTGTGCTGTCCCACCAACTATGTGAGAAAAAAAGGAAGCCATAGAGTTTTGAATGAGTGAGCTTAGTTTTTTCCCCATTCTTAGACTGCATACACGTGCCTTAAAAGAAAGACTGCTGAACATAAGCGCTTGCCAGCTCAAGTGAGGCATGAAATCCCAAATTGGATCACAAAACTGAACACTGATAGCATTTCAGCCTTCCTCATCAAGGTGCTGTGATTTGCTGTTGTCTCTTGTAGTAGACCCTTCATATTTCTGTGCACCTCACAGAATTTGTCTTTAATCTGCTGGGTAGGAACGTCACAGTGTGGTCCACGGGGCAAAAGCATGGAAAGTTGTGGCAAAACTCTGATAAACCTCTCTGCAAAGCACTTCTGGAGAAGATGCAAGACTACAGCGCCAAGGAGAACTCCCTTGCTTTTTCAAAGAAGATGGACATTATATGGATGTGCAACAGCTTGTCAAACTGAGCAGCTGTGCTTTTAGCATGATGCTAAATGAATGGCTTTGCTGCCACAGGTTCTGAGACAGTGACTGCTAAGTAAATCTTGCTCCTGTTCCCTGATGTTCCCAGGTTAGCCACTGACTGGCCTGATGACCCTGCAGAATTCACTTATCTCTCTGCTGCTGTAATTTCCAGAGAACTGACACAGACTTGAATTAATCACTTTGAGAGCTACCAATGAAGAGTGCTGCACAACAACTTAAGTGCTGGGATTATCCTAACAATGCACTTTCCTTCATTTTCTGTTAGTATGACACATAAATGATACTATTTTGCGGAGTTTGTCACAGTTTGCAAACACTTCTGGTTTTGGAAAAGAAGTAGAATCCTGGTTAGAAGCAGAAAAAAAACCATATTAAAGTGTAATATGAAAAAACAGACACATCAGGAAAGTACAAGAAGAAATAAATACAGTTGTACCAAATGACAGCAGCGTAAGAGTCCAGAGGGAACAACAATTTTGTTATTCCAATGGTAGTATTTTAAACTTAAACCACTCACTTTCTAGTGTCTAGGAAGAAGAGTATTCCCTGAAGCTCTAACTTGTCTAACATGAAGACATACTGAACAAAGCCACAGTCCAGTGTCTTTAACCAAGAGCCTGCAAACAGCCTGAAATTTAACCTTGTCATTCTATCTCAGTTCTCCCCACCACCACACGAATATTCTCCTTCCCACATTCTTAAGAGACCACAGTGTAAAATGACAGTGATGCTGTTGTAGCCACAAAGTTTAACTGGGCTCATAAAACTTAAATTGTAGGTTTCTGAAGGGAATTTTTCTTTATTCCATTTCAAAGATAGGATTAGTCAAGACTCCGTATCAAGAAAACAGACGGCATTTCTTGTGTTTTGTTTGTAATGGTTATTTTTAACTCCTATCATTAACTTTTTCACACAGTACCCCTCAGATGGATCTATATTAAAACCCAACTTCACAGTGGAACATCTAATCCAGGGATGTGCTTCGATAAAGCAGGTTTTCCGTGCAACCCTGAGCACATTAGACAATGGCCTTGCTTTTTCTTGCCAAACGTGAAGAAGCGAATAAATAACCTTTGGCAATTTCATATGCCCAGCACTGACGCACCTCTTGCGGTCTCACCAGCTCCAAGTGAGAGCATGTAACATGTTTCCTGAAAAGTACACCCAATGCTCAGCTACAGGACACTACCAGAAATTATAACAATAATAGAAAAGTGCTTTGGGAATGATTCTGAAGGCCAACTGGCAAGGGGCAGCCCGGTTCAGCCTCATAAAAAAACTTCCAGAGTAGACTGGCTGTCCACAAGCCATCTATTGGGAAACCTCCCCAACATGCTCAAGTGCCAGCACATGCCCAGGAGCTGCTGAGACCAAATCTGCGCCATGGGACAGTGTAACAACTTAACACTACAGATGATTCTGTTCAAGTTTCTGGAAACATTCCTGGACATGCTTCTATTAATTGGTATAGTACACACAGCATAAGGGCACCTTTGTCAGTCATCAGCAATTAAAATAGTCACCTGGCGTCAGCATGTAGATGTGTCTGATTGCTGACAGCTATCAGGCACCCAAGTCCCGCTGCCAAGGAACAAGGCAGACGTTTCAGATGCCAGACCTGACTCATATATATCACTTCTGAAATCGGGACATTGGCTCCATGCTCCTTCCAAGAGTGAATTTCACACATTTATTCGCAAGGGCAGCAGAAAACATGGGAGCCGCAGGTGACGACAGCACGGCAAGACGGTGACCAGCTGCCCCGACCAGACTATTCCACGTCCCACACCACATCGCTCCACAGCCCACCATCCACCCCTTGACACTGACCACCCTCGCACGGCACGCAGAGCCGCACTCCCGCCC
>NW_009928215.1:0-201 GCF_000696875.1 Nestor notabilis | reverse complement strand
GTCGTCCACCCCCGGGGTTTTTCTCCCGTCGAGCGTTCCCCAGCCACTCTGCCCCAAGCCTGGAGCATTCCATGGGGTTGTGTAGCACAAGGGCAGGACCCGGCACTGAGCTGTGTTGAACTTCACGCCACTGGCCTCAGCCCATGTATCCAGCCTGTGCAGATCCCTGCAGCAGACCAACACTCCCAGCCAACTTGGTGT
>NW_009928214.1:0-16893 GCF_000696875.1 Nestor notabilis | reverse complement strand
TTTCAAATATGATGGACAGTGGCTTAGCAAAACAGGTCTGTTTCTGGCAGAGGGAAAGAACTTCTTTGGGGAAACATATTTTTTTTCCCTCTGTCACTGAATTTGAAACGTTTCCCTCAAGACCACCAGCAACCCAGAATATTGCTGCTTGGAGCAGAGCGTGCTTTCCTCCGCACTGCAGGCTGCCCTTTGTAGGGGACAAAAAAGCAGCTGAGCCAGCAGACACTTGTTGAATTCTGTGCATTCTCCATCACCCACCACAAGCAGTGAGGGCAGCTCGGCTGCTGGCTGCAGCAGGAGAAACACAGAAGGCGTATTACGAGAATAGACCATAAGGCATCTTATCAGGTTACACAAATGTGCATGCACAAGTACCCACACATACACTCACGCACAAGTACCCACACACACACTCACGCACAAGTACACACACACACACACACGGAGAAACAATAATGGCCCCAGAGAGATGAAAGCAATTTATTAAGTTTCCAACTTGCAGTTCCGCAGCAAATTAGGAGATAGACAACTCCCTAAAACGTGACAAATGGCCATAACTACAAGTCTCACTATTAGCAATCTGTTTCTCTGCTAAATTTGGATGAAAGGGGGACTCATAAAATCTGTTGTCAAAAAGAGTAGAATCCCCATAGTGCCAATAACACTCTCAGAGCAGGTGAGGTTTGCAGTGAATTGGTTCAGCTCATACATCAGGCAATATGAGGTGTCATTTGCAAAAAAAATGAGTATTTGGCAGATAACTTTGGGTCTGTTGGCTGAAGCAGAAGAAGCAATCAATACATGTTGGCAATATTTACCCACTTACAGGACTGCCAAATGTGAATTTGCAGGAATGTATCAGCTGTTTTGAACTGATCTTTGACTTTCTCTTCACAGACAAATGTGGACTGAAACTAGAATAATCCACATTGCAGAGAAAGAGCTATCAGGAATGCACAGGGTCACCCCTATTATTTGTTCTTGCCGTAGGAGTCACTGCTGAAAAAATTGGGTCAGATACAATTTCCAAAGGGATTGAGGTAAATCAGATTGATAACAGAATATAAGTCTGAAAAAACTCACTGTGTTAGACGATCACCCTTCTACCTGGAATAAAACCAAGATTTTTAAAAAATTGGAACAGAAATTCTGTTTTTTAAAAGAATCAGCCCACATCTGGCACTTTATCTACTTCCAGCTCTCCCACTCTCTTTCTATTTAGGCAGTGGCTTTTAGATGTAGACTGAGACATGAATAGTTACACAATGTACTGCAAGTGGACAGTAAAGAAGAACACCTACAAGATAGAAACACATCCTATGGCAATAAAAACTAGGACAAACATGAATTCTGCTTATTTCATTTGATTCATGATTGCTATTACAATCCAAGTGCTATGAAAATTTTGCTGAAAAGCAATAATAATTTCAAATAACAGGTCCTAATTAAGAGCAGCAGAAATGTCTCACTAAGTCAAACTAATGATCTATCTCATCCAGTACTCTGTCTTCACTGCGGGCAGTGGAAGGTGTTGTTCATGTGGGTCTAGACACTTCTTGTAGTCCATTCTTCTCCACCTCCCAGTAAGCAGAATTGCTGTTTGAGGAATGTTAGATGTTGCATTGCTGCCTTGTGCTATTAGCACATTCTGACTTGTTATCTGCAAATGAGCCTCATGTCATCTTGTCCTGCTGGTACCATCTGCCTCCCCAATGTCCCATAATCACTTGTGTAACACAACAAAGCCTTTCCACTCTCCATCCATGTCTTCGCAAGGAAGTCCCAGCTGACTCAGAGAGAAAGACCTTATGCCATGAACGTCAACATGTGGGTCCCTTCCTGGAACAACGTCTTCCTTCTTGTTCTGCAGAGGCCAAGAAACAGTTTGAAACTGAAGAGCTGGCTGCTGTGGGAAAGCAAAGGCAGGAGGGGAAAGCTAGCCATTTGCAAGTTGCCAGCAGAAACAGGGCTCTCCTATGGTCACACAGAATTCTTTAAAAATTAAGCAACAAACCTGAAACATGGAATAAATCAAAGGATAATCTAGCTTGTTCTAGGGCTTTTGCTAGCATTCCTAATTGTGGAAAGAAATGAGAAAACTGTCAAGTGGAATCTCTTTGATACGACTGCATTAAAGGATAATTTCCATTCCCCGGATGCATGATATAACTCCTAATGAAAGGTGTGTCCTGAAGGACAGAATTTGGCCTTATGTGAATCTAACGAATCCAACATCTTTAGCAGGCTTCTCAAATACTCCTTTGTTGTGAAAAGTGCTTTACTGTACTGTTTACATGGAAGAAGCTGTATAAAAATATGAGTCAGATTAAATGCTCTAGGGCCAGATTTCATCTGACCTTCCCATGATACCCTAGCAAAAAATTCAAGGAAGCTCTTGAACAGGGAGTACTTCTTTTTACTGCATGAAGCAGTGGGTCTGCTCCTTCACTAGGAAGGAAATAAGGACATGGGTCTAACTTCTCTCTGCACTGGAGAAGATACTGAAAAGTTGAGACCATCTGCATATTTCCCCTACACAGCACAGCTAAGGAAGAATAGTACTCAAGGTGTAGCCTCACCTTTTGGTAATATCTAACTCACAAAAGGATTCCCTAAAAGTGCGTCTGCAGAGTGGAGCTGCTTGCAGATTCTGGGATTGAAGGAAGGTTGATATAACTGTATGAAGTTGGAAAAAAAAATCAAAATCAAATTAAGCTTTTACTGACTCACAAAGCTATACTGTCCAAAGGAATACAACTGAGAGCTTCATTTCTCTTACAATGCACATGTATGTATTTTTCCCTGCAGTTGTACTGATACCACTTTATACTCCATCTGCTTCTTAATGACAGATCTGCTTAGGTCCCTGGAGGACTAAGTTCAAGACAAACAGAACAACAGGCACCAGGCCTAAGAAGACCTATAGTTGACTTGTAGCACTCTTGAAGAACTGCTGGTAGGTGTGAGCTCGGTTCAACAGCAGTGCCAAACAGATTGGAAGAGTGACAGTAACACAGACTTTGGAGGTGCTGTGTGATCCCTGGGGAATGAAAAGTATTTTGGGGTGATTTTTATTTTATTGGCAGAACTCTTTAAATGTGCATGGTAGAGAAGGAGATACATTTTCTGCAGCTCAGTTAAGAATTAAGATTCTGATTTACACGGAGATTCATTGCAAAGGACTGTTAACTTGTAGATATGGCCAGACTCCTCTTAGTGGCAAACCTGACAGAGACTGAAGTTAGAGCTCTGTGTCACCACTCCTCACGATCACTAACAGCCAGCTTAAAGCAGTTCTAAAACTACTGACTGTATCTCAGCAGCAGAACAGCACGACCATAAGGCCAGGCATAAGGTACAGCACACTCAGTAGCTGCTGGCGCTGATCCAGTTGGGCTACCCCAGCTGGTTCATGCCTTTGTGCCTGGCTTTGGAGGCCAAGCCTGGGAAACCCTCCACTGTGCCTTGTGCTTTCCTGGGCACTGAGGAAGGCAACCATATAGACCTCCATGGCCTTGAGGCCCTCACAGCAACGTCTCTGGACACACACCCCACACATTGCTCTGGAGAGGTCCTGGTGTGATCTCTCAGCAGCCTGATCTCACAGTGAGCACAACTTGCCTGCAAGTGAGGGATGGATGTGTGGCACTAAATCCTGGGACCACTTCAGGCACCTGATCTGGTGCCTCCTCACTTGGCCACTGAGAATTATTAACATTTAAAGGTCAAAAAAAAGACTACAGTGCCAGATGGGGAATCAAGAGATTGCCTATGAATTTTGGCTTCGACGCTCCCTATAACTCTATATCTTATGTGATGTTGCTGCTGTCAACAGTAACAAAAAGAGAGGCACCTATCTCAACTATCCCATGTATTAGAAGCCACCACTATTTGTTTGTGAACACTTTCCCACACCTTTCAGTTGAGAAAACCACATGAGAAGCCACATATGATACCCAGTTTAAAGACAAAGGGTCACACAATTTTTTTCTGGGAACTACTTCGAAAAATCTTTGTGAAATAAATGCAGTATAACACAATGAGGTAGATGATGACACCAAGCTGTTTACTTTAGAAGATGGATGCGCAATATGAAAGGTAACTTGAGTACAAGAACCAGAAAAGAACAGAAAAGAGGTAGTGAAAATCTAATATGTGAAAAACATTCAGGAATTGGAAAGAAGGAAATGTGTACAAAGAGGTAGACTGGGAATCTTGCAGGGCTCAAACAGGAACAGTAATACAATGAAGCGCTACAAATAAGAGATGGAACCAAAGGTTTTAAAGAGAAAATATATAGTCCAAAAAGCAAGACAGAGAAATAGATTTCTTTTCTTTCCTATTTCTTACCTTCATGATGATAAAACTGCAACTATTTAGAACATAGCATCAGTGGCAAACCTTACTCTGAGCTTTCAAGTATTTTCAGACATACAGTCAGATTTCAACTGTATCGCAGTTCAACAACTTCGAACACATGCACAGGCCAGAGGTCCACCAATGAGTATCAAAAGCACCAGGTACCCTCCAACACCCCTAATACAATGGCTCTGGATGCTGGGGGTATATGCAAGGAATGGACCACACAGTGCCAAGGCTCACTCGCTCTTCTACCTATGCAATGTGTCTCATCTGTGTCAAAGGCAGAATACAGGACCAGACAGATCACTTACATGCTTGTGCTCTCAAATCCTTTCAGAAATACTGTATTAGATGACAGAGTAAACCTCAATTTAAACTCATAACCCCAGTCCCTGTTGTAGCACCCTATCTCACAAATGTACTGAGGGCATTCAGGAAAGCTGCTGTTCCACTCAGGCAAGAGAACTGCAGGATGGCCACAACAGGCCACAGTGCCAAATTGTCTTCCAGTCCAGAGGAATCCTTTCAACAGATGGTTATCTTGGACTGATCACAGGGCAAACCTCATGGGAAAAATACAGAACATGTGGAGTGGAGCAACCTGGAAGAAATATTAGATCACTGTGACTGGACAAAAGAAAGGGACAAAGTTTTCAGTACCTGAAATCCAACAGCCAGTTTCTTGCACCCCTTTTGGAAATCATTATAAATCTGAAGATTCCTGCTCTGCTCAAAAAAGCTGCTGTTTAATATATAAGCAGGTTTGATGCAAGGCTTTTTCCTTTGCACTACTGAGTATCTTTGATTCTCATGTTAATACTTTATCAGCCAGTAGGAAAAGAGCCGGCACCATTTTGCACTTAGCCCACAGGTTCTAGTGTGAGTAAGGAGTACTCATCATCTCCTACCACTGCACCCGGTAATTATCTTTGGGATAATTAGCATATGTATCCTGGAGATCTCCATCAAGACTCTTCTTTCTATTGTGGACTATAACTATTAGGTTGGATCTCTGGCTGGTATGAACTTGCATAGCACCCTTAATTAATATCTTTCCCTCTGAGCTGGGAGGAAGCCTTAGGAATAGATGTTGTTAAGGGATACCCAAGGCAGCTGTGAGCTGAAGATTTGAGTCTCTTAAAATCTGATTATGCATTCCTTGTGCAGTCAGAGCTCTGAAAGTTTTAGCTTGGTTGTAAATACAAGATCAGACCCCCGACTTCTTTAAATGGAGGAATATATGTTGCATAGAATGCAGTTAGTGTTAAATTGCTAAACTTTGCACTGACAGAAACATTTTTTAAAGAATGAACAAATTATGTTCAGACCTTAAAACCTTCCAGCGAATATTTATGATGCAAAAGTGCCTGGTCTGCCATCTTTCTATTTTTAATCAGTATAATTATAATAGATTAGTTTGTATCATTTAAACAAGTTCAGATCTCATCATCTTGCAAGCAAAAGACCAGTAACACTTCATGGATCTATCTCAGCTTGAGAATGGCTGAGGTTATTATTATTCCTCTTTCTTGTTGTAGCTATGGCCTGTTTCATGTTTGCTGCTGAAACACGACTGCAGCCTACTGTGGCAGCAGATCTATGTGCAACCTGGGGAGCTGGCTGTGGGAACAGGGAAGTCAAGTCCCCACTTCCTTTCGGTGATAAAAGCCTCAGGATAAAATGCCTGTAAAGCTGAGTGCTTCTGAATGAGCCGTTCAGAGGAGTGGAAGCAGGCTGGGATTGAAGTCTAACAATTTCTCTCTTCCTACAGCAGATTTGTGAGTGTTGGCTCTGGGAAGAGGAGAGGCTTCAGAAGCTGTCAATGTTCACAAACCACAATGTCAGAGCAGAAGCATTAACGCCTTTCTGTGGCAACACGTTGTCTTCGTAAAAAGTACAGTAACTTCTGTCTACAGATAAACGCTCACAACGTGTCTCAACTTGTGGGGAATCTATTAGTAATAACAATGGGGTTTCTGTACCTTGTAACATTTCTCTGGATTAAAGTAAGGTATGAATTTTAATTCTAATGACAATTCCAGGACAGCTACTTTTTTAGGCACGCGTAATCCACTACAATTGTTTTGGTTAATTTTCCCTCTGCAAGTAAGTACCACTAGTAATAAATAGCTAGCATGTTATTACAATCCTATTGTGATTTTTCTCATCACAAACATTTATACACAATAGTAATTATTATTATTACATTGTCCTATATAATAACTATATATGCTACAGGGATGTTGTTAAAATACTGTGCGCTGTATAAATAAATAGGAAATATTAGTGTACATGTATGTGCTTTGATACATACATGCACACGGGAGTGATGGATGCTTTGACATAATGTATGATATTTTGAGTCACATATAAATAAAAATTTGAGAAGGAAAAGAAAAGGACCTATATTAGTTCTAACTAAATTCCCTGTAGACAAAACAAGAGAGAAGATCTAAATAAAAGCAGTGTATAAAACATAGCCTAGACATAGATTCTGATGGCAAGTCAGTGCTATAGATATTATATCAATATCCAAATTGTTAGTAATAAAGTCTTTTTGAGGACAGGTTAACATAAAACTGCCCAAAAAGAATAATAAACAAAAATCATAAATCAAACTATGTTTTTTCTTTCCCTCGTAGAATGACTTTAATTTTTACTGTATTCAAATAGATCCCAACATCCAGGAAATGCCATCCAGCCAACTTGTTATTCATGGGGAAATAAAACAGAACTCGTCTTTCAGTAAATGAAACAGGAACATCTGATATTGCCAGTATAATATTAGCACCTTCTATTTCATGTGGATGCAAATAATCTGTAAGTACGGTAAGGTCCCAAGAAACCAATCTTTCCCTGGTTTCACACAGCAGAAATAGATGTCATCTACTGGAAAAGTGACCTCGCTTATATGGGACAGACCTTCCAGCTGCAGTTTCCAAGCACCCCAACGCCTCTACTTTGACAGGCTTCCTACAAGGTATATATCCATTTCCTATGCTGGCAGTTACATGAGCCGTGAACTCCAGGTGTAGTGACACAGGCTGCAGACCCTCTGCACTTGAGCAGGGGGCAAATTACAGGACATTTATGCAAAGATCTGTGAGACACATGCAGGAGGACAATATGGTGGATGTGCAAAAAGGAGCAAGTACACCCTGAAGATGTGAAGCTGAATGGCAAAGAGGATCATCTTCAAAACACCCCTTATAAACAGCACACAGAAAGGACAACCGCAAGGTGTCCAGCTCCAGTGGAGTTAATGGCCAATTTTAAATCCATGTTGTGGCCCTGTAAGGCTTAGAAGCTCCTCACTCCCTATATCTGCTCTTGGTCATGACTGCAAGGAGGAGGATGGCGGCTTGGTTCAAAAAGCTGTTTAACTAGGGAGTCAAGATACCTACTGGGATGCCTCTGTTGAGCATGACATCTTCCTAGTCCCACCTTCAGCTGCTGGTAGCAGTTGCTGGCACTAGCCAACACCCAGGCATAAATAAGTGTCCTTTACTGTCTCTGCATGAGATATTCAAGCGCAGAAAAAGGCAGGTAACCTCCCCTAGCCTATAAAACTGCTATGAATATACTGACATTTAACTACTGTGACTTAATCAAGATTTGTAAATACATCATAATGAGTGATACACTCAGTGTCAATTAAAACAAGAGGATGACACAGCACTGAGTTGATACTCGCCAAAGATATTTCTTGATGATCTGAAAACCCGCACCTATCTACTGATGGTGCTTGGGGCGAATTATTTCTGTAGGCTCAAACAATTAGAGATACTCTTCTGAATGATGTTTATCTAACGCTGCTTTCTTCACAGTAAAGACTGTTAATGCAGCAGTTGAGCAACTCCAGGAAGGCAGAGTTATCCTGAGATAACCAGGAGCCTGAGAGCTCAGAGGCAGTCATCTGTGTTCTCTGCCCCAATTTCATCGGTATATTAAATTAAAAAAAAATCTGTATGTTAATACATCATGAAGGTCAAACATTTCATTGCAAACAAGTGTGGAAATTCAAAAATAAGATTCCCAGAGCAATCCTAGCTGTATGTTTACATGGTAGATATGGTGCATTTCCCCAAATATTTTTGCTTCTGTCACTCAAAACCTATTAGAAATGTGGACAAATTATTATGAAACTGATGTCTCAAAAACTGCTTATTTATTTGCCTCCATGTATGTGTTTATGTAGTGAGTTGGTAAGCAGATAAGCAATTAGTTTCATTTCACTTTGGACTTGTATTTAACATCATTTTTTGGTGAAATTTTTAATTTGTTTATATATTATGTGATTGCATACATAGGAGGGCAGAATTAAGGTTGATCTTCCTATCTTACAATTTTCATGTAACTACACGGAATCTGTGTTATGTGATACTGGTACCAAACCTCAGGACACTGGGTATGTGGTATGGTTTTTTAACTATAAAGACAGTTTCCACATACGTTCAGCTGGCAAGCTTCTTGCCATGGATATACTCCGAAAGAAAATGGGGGTGAGATTTATTAGCAGTGTTTAGCATTCCTGATTATGGGCCAAGCTGCCTTGGAAATAACACTAACAAACCTGAAATGAGCTATAACAAGCTGACAAGTATCTATATGACAGAATGGTTCATGACTCTGTTGTGAATAGGTAGTTTATTACAGAGCTTTTCAAAAATATATCTCCAGAGTGTAACTTGTCCAAGTACACACACAGCTTTTGAACATGGGTGTCATGAATGTATGTATGTGACAAGGAGTCATGACTGACTGACCTCCCTACACTGCTATCAGAGAGAGCCATCTAATCACACTCTGGCTAGATGAGCAGAAATCCTGAGTATGGAAAATGCTGAGTATTACCGGCCCAGTGAACTGATGACACTCACTGCTCTCTGTACACTAAATAATGTGGGCAGCTCTGTTCACTTTCTGAAGTCCATGCGCCCATATACTGTAATCGCCACACATGCAGCCTTCACGAAGAGCCTAAGCCACGCACAGAATGTTCCAGGGAATTAAAATATGATGTTATGCCTGAAACAGGGCAGACACAGGGAAAGCAGGACACAGGCCAACCTGGGAAAGCCTGAAACACCTCAGAACTTCTTCTATAAAAGGAAGGATTCCCTCCTGAGGGCTTTTCCTCCATTACTGAATGCCCTAAGACAGGAAAAAAGAAAGAAAAAGAAAAAAACCAAAACCCACCACCAAAAAAAAAAACCCAAACATTTGAATGATAAAAAGCTATTTGCAAAAACTGGCTATAAAATGACTGTTATCTCCAAAGCACTGCTCATTCTCTGAATCCACTGTTATGTATCAAAATTATTAAATAACATGGTGCTAACCTAAGAGAGTTTTCAGGAAGAAAAAGCTAAGAGGCTACAGCCCTTCCTTTTTATATAATTGAAGGAGCATGAAGAAATAGAGTAAATGCTGATCTCTGAACACAAATGTCAGTATTGTAGTGGATGAAAGGAAGTGTAAAAACTATCTTGAGGTTGATTACATCACACATCCCCACCCCAGAACTAACTTGCAATCTTTAAACTACTGTGTTAGAACAAAAATGGAGGCAAGATAAAAGATAAAGAAGAAGGGGGAGGGGGAAGGGAATGTTGCTGTTTTATAAAATAATGGAATGATATATAATAAAGCTTAGATAAAATTACACTAGTTAGAGAAAGATGGCATAAAATCCATTATTGCAATTCTCTGTGTCCTTACTGAAATCTGAAACTCCCGTAATTCGTCCATTTTTTAAGGAAAAGGAAGAACGAAAGGAAAAGAAAAATGTAGAAAACAACACGAGTTATGAAAAGCAGCGATTAAACCTAACAATCAGCAAAACCATTTAAAAATATAATTTTCATTTTATGTTACATCATTAAAATCATGGCCCTGTGTCTTCCTTCACTTGAACCAAATTTGGAAATGCCACATGGCACATACAAATGGTCTGCACAACTAGTGTAGCTAGTGGAGTATCACCTTAGCACATGAAATACAGCACCACGGCAACAGGACTATCACCTTCACACAAGGAAATGCAACACCAGGGCAACGGCTTCCATTCCATCCCTGTCTTTGGTGGTGATTCACAGGGCTCCTCTTCACCCACCCTCTTCTGAATGTTAAAATCCTGTCTAGAGCTCAGATTAGAATGAATTTTATGCTGCTTAAGGTTGTAATAGAAGACTGTGTAGTGCAGAGGTACTTAAAAGGCTTAGGACATTGAAGCAAGTCTGAATTTGTAAGAAGGGTTTGGAGAGAGCAGCATTTTCATTTCAAATGTGTATTTTTATTGATTAAAATTGAGTATAACAACACAGACATCTCATGGGAATAGGATATTAGGAAATCTTCAATTTGAAGTTCAGCAGAACTGCATAGTATAAGCAATAGTAAAACGAAAGGATTCATAAAATAAATCTATTACACAAATAATTTATTCAGACCCTCGGGCAGTTAAGGAACAAGAAAGGATTTGACCCAGAGAACTTCTGAAAGTGACAGCAGAAAGGGACAAATAGGTTGTAAGGCTTACCAGCTGACAAACCACCCCGAAAGATGGTCTAAAATGAACCAAGCAAGCTGGAAAGAGTATGCTGAGAGGGAGTGAAAGGAAGCCGAGTGGGGCATTGACACGTTTCTGCACAGCTCTGATGCCATTATCACAACACCCATACAACATTAAAAAATGACAGAACTTTTTGAGACCAGACCATGAGCCATGGCCTGTGGCAGATGTAGCAACTTATCTGGAGATGGCTTGATTACTCATCCAAAATCAGCACACTTGTCAACATCTTCCTGTTTTTACACTGGTTATTTAGGGGATGCAAAGTTTCACTAAAATATTACTTTCCAACTAAAATATACAGCTGGTTGAGTGGTAAACACTTTAATGAAATGACTGTTAGAGGGGTTTGCCATTTATGGACTTGTTAAGACAGAAGTATAACAAATTTTTATCAGCTAAAAAACCCCACAGTGCATTCTTTCCGGAGGGAAAAAATGGCAAAAAAAACCCCAACAAACCAAAACTGCTTTTTGGCTAACTTTTAAAGCTATGGAACATGTATAGACCTTGGTGCAGGTTTCAACTATCCTTATTACAACCTCTCTCTTGATTGTTATTTCAGCAACTGCTTCCATGGCCAGAGGAAAGATACGGCAGAACAAGGCCATATTGACAAAGAAAGCTAAGGAGAAAATGATGTAACAAAGTCACGAAATAATTTCTCCTTTCTGTGCTGTACATTTTGTTCTTCTAACCAAACTGAGTACCAAAAGTAATGAACCACTACTGTAACTAACAATTTTCCTGTGAATGCTTTTGGTCCATTGTGTTAATTAAGGCTTTATTCTGAAGTGGACAGAAAGGAAAGGAAGTGAAGAAAAATCATATCTATATCTACATTTCAGTGCAAATTGCTCTGTTAATTGGGATGTAATTCTGCTGCTGGGGAAAACAGGACAGAAAACACTGAGTATTTTTAGACCTGTCATCATTAAATATACTTGCTCCTGTCTTAATATTGACATAAACCAGAAGTGAATATATACTTTAAATGCAAGTATTGCTAAATGTTGCACATCCCTCAAGGGCTGAAAATAAGTCCTGGTATAAAGATCATTAAAATAAACAGTAACTTTTCCTCTGTCTCCAGCAGAGTCTGAATAAGAATGAAAGGTATGATAGTTAAAATATTGGTACTGACATCCAGTTATAATTATAAATACTCTTTTCCCAAGTCAAAATTCACATGCATGGTAAAGCTGAGTCAAAAGTACCCACTTCCCATGTACCTGAATAGGACTACCGCCACGGTCCCTGTGCTGCCTTTGCTCAGGCTATTCTATTCTGTTCAGTACATTAATCTGGTAATATCTGGTAACACAGTGAAGAAAGACATTCTCAGGAAGACTGCAGAATTATAAATGGTGGAAACTAAGTGTTACCTTAGAACGTTATACTGCCATGTTGTCTAAACTGTGAATGCCTCAGTCATCACCACCAGGTAACCACCGCTGCACCCAGACCTTTTATGGAAGACTTTGAAGCCAGGTCTCACAGGAGCTGGTGAATCGTGATTCAGAAGGTAGTAACCTTCTTTCTGCATCATGTGCTGCTAAAAGCGTTCTCCTGGAAAAGCAGGAAAGTAAAACTTCTGAAGCTTTGAAATTCTTAGAACATACGACTTTTTTCTTCTTTTTGGTGGGTTTTGGTTTTGTTTTTGTTTTTTGAGGGAGAGAATTTTTCACCCATATCCTGGACAGATTCTGCTCCAAGTAATTACATTCCCTCTCTAGTTCCAGTTGGATACATTAGTCTCCACTTACTCTTTTAAAACATGTCGCTGTGACAATCTTATTCCTTATCTGATCAGTTGGTTGTCCAGTGCAATTTGAAAGATCATTTTAACACAGGCTAAAATAAAGTAGGCTTTCCCTTTTACCAAATTAATCCTTATTTTTAAGAGTTTAAATTCCAGGGCTCAGGACATTTTCTGGAATCTTTCTACAATTCAGAGTACTGTGCTTTCACAACAGCCATGTTGTGAAACAGCTATTCCTTGCTTTATCTGACGTAAGTGTAGTGATATAAAAGCAGTCTCTCAAAGACAGGAAAAAAAATAGATTAAAAAATTAGACCCCTGTAAACAAATGATGACATTTGCAATTTAAATTGCAGGAGTGTCCATTGCCTGTTCTTCCCCAGCTTAGAAAAACAAAGGCAAATTTTGCTCCTCAAAGCAGTTATCACAGGGTAGGGAGGGAGACAAATCACAAGGGAGGGCTATATAATATGAACAAATAGTAGGATTTGGGCCAACAGCCCAGTAAGAGATATTGGCAGATAAACTGGAAGAGTCATGGAACATTCCTGAGAGATAGGAAAAAGCATTAATTCAAGATAGTTTGGAGAAGGAAGAGGAGCAGTGACTGAGGGTTTTCCTCAACAATGAGGTAAACATATGGAAAGTGAAAAACTTCAGAGGGAGGAAATCTTGGAGCTAAGTTTCAGTCAAGCTTGTGATTAAGCCCCTGTTTAAACATCTTTGATTAGTAAATGGCAATACATCAAGAAGATGCAGTGAAGAGAGGTTAAGATGCAGAACTGCATAATGAAAGCTATGTCAGAAGTGAAGATGATGAGCTAGTAGAACTGATAATTACCAGTGTAAAAATCTCACAATGAAGCTGCTTCAACAGATATGAAGACACAGAGAAGTCGCACCAAGTGTGCAGGGGAAGACATGTCTCTGAAATATCTGAAGGAGCTATTCAGGCAGGCAGGTATTCCCACTCTACATGACTAAATTTTCTGAGTATGGAGAACTACCAAATGAAAATCACGTTCAAGGATAAAGAATTATAAAAATATCTCATGCATCTACATCTCAAAAAAACCAGACATTTTTCCTCAGTGTTGGAGATGTTTTCTCCTTATTGCTTTCATGATCTGAAGCATATTCTGGTCTAGTAAATACTCTCCTGATGGAACAACTGAGTGTCTGAGCTAAAAATCAACCCTTTCAGACCATTCACGAGAAAAGACGAGAACTCTGCTTCCTCTCTGAAAGCAAAGCATCCTCCAGATTAAACAAATGACATTTCTCTTCCCTTCAGGACAAATTTCTAGAGAAGTTCACAGCTAGCTGGCATACAGCCAGCACAACATTCCCTGGCACCACATGCCCATTAAACTTCAGAGTTTGCTGGCATGAGCCAGCTCTGCATTCTGTCCCAGAGATGGCTGTATTTCAGCAGTAATGAAACTGCAATACACACATAAAGCCACATTCTTCGCTCCAACACCCATGCAGCCCCAGTGAAAACAATGCAGGCAAAGTTAGAAAAATCATATGGAGGTGACCAAAGGCCACTCTGTTAACCTTTTATTAAAGCATCATTTAAAAAAAATACTCCTTCATTTTCCCTGAATAATCTAGCAACTCCTTCTTGCCCCCCACTAGTTCCACAGAACTTTTTAACAAGATCTGTCAGTATTTTCCTCCTCTTCTTCCATCAGAGGGGATCTTCTGTGTTCCCTTGTAGCTGTTCCTCACAACAACCATGACATTATCAGACAGCTTACTGTGTTAGTGATGAGTGGGCTGAATTAGCTTCAGCTAAACACTGGTCACTGAAATAAGAGGGTTCTGAAGCACAGGCAGGCAACTGGTAAATTGGGAGACAGAAGTTACAGCACAAGGGACGAGGTACAGTGCTGTGGAAAGGTCTATTTGTCATTAAGGTTTATGGACATAGCAGGTCTCTTGTGGTTTTTTCATTTGGGGAGCAGGCAGCTGGGTATTTGACCTCCTTTTAAAAACTCCAGATCGATGCTGGGCACAGCAGGTCCACTAAGGAATGCTGATGTGTCTGTGTTGTTCCCATTCAACACAACAGCACTTTGGTCCTGTCTCCCCCACTTCTTCCGTATTCCATTTCTCTGGGGACTTGCTCTATCATAGGGGCACCTCTGCACTGGCACAGCTGCCTGAGTGACCATCAGTGAGTGGCCCAGACACATGTGAAACGCTCAGCAAACTGAGCAAAACAAACCCTGTGGAGCACCCAGTGAGATTGCTTAACAAGCATACCAGTCTATTCACAAGTCACACTGATACGAGTAAAGCTGGGTTAAGAATTGCACTGGGGTTTAACCAGATGATTCATAGGAAAATCCAAACTTAAGGGCCCCATTTACATTCAAAGTATGTGGCTGAGAGAATTCGGAAAAGGGAATGCAGAATGCTCAGAATGGATCCTAGTTGCCTATTTCTCGGTAGAGTGATCAATCTCCAAGCATGTCTATATTAAGTAAACCATATGTGTATATTCATGTATACATGCTTTTAAAATACTGAGTTTCAGATTTCCCTGTATGAAACTCAAAACACCAAGATCTGCTCACGAGAGATGTGCGCTGACTCCCAAAGGTCCCTTCCTGTTTTCTTGTTATACAGCAAAGAGCAGTATTTGCCCCGTTGTCTATAAAACATAGGGCAATTGAAGGCACACTGTAAAATATTATTACAGTAATGACACACATCTGTTCCCAGAACAGTGCTTGTTATGTGTGATTAATCTAGTCCACTGAAGAAAGTTGTGAGGGCAGAGGATATATTCCTGGGTGCTGAGAATATCTCAGCCGCAGATACTACTGACAGAAAACACTAAAGAAATAACCATTTTTCTATCTGGTGAGTAAACACGCTATATAGCTAACAGTTGCATTAGATGCTCTTACGATTTTTACTTGAGAAGCTGTATTTTATCTATTTTGACATCTCTCATTAATGATTTTTGCCACACACAGGACAACTCGCTAAGAAAGGACTTGTTTCTATGCACTTGATTTCTCACAACCCGAGCTCTCTTGCATTATCCATCATTTACAAGGAAGGATTCATTATCAAAGTGCTGCACAAGGGTTTCAGCTGTAAAACGCCAAGAGATTTGTCTGGACTTCGGAGGAGATTTTATGACGTCTGGGACTTGGGAGCAACACTCTAAAAGAAAAACATTTTTTTAATGCGTCACTTTCTGGATGCCTTGAATGTAGATGAAGCTTCTCTTACAAGGGCAGTTCATTCCACCGGTCATTCTTTTGACTCTGTTTGCTCAGAGCTCTAACATCTCTCACACATTCATTCAAAGCTGTACAGTCTCCAAACATTTACAGCAAGGAACTCTCCACCATGCAACTTGGGGAAATGTAATCTCTCTCTTTATCCCTTTTCTGTCTCTGTCCTACAAACACAGAAAGCCTGTGCTTCCTCCACACCCACTCTCCTTGCCAGAAGCCTCACTGCAACTTCCTGTCAGTTTTACACACTCTGCTGTGGACTTCCTCTGAGCACAAGTTTTATCTGAACATACCACATTAACTATTTGCTTACTGAGTGCTTCCTAGAAACATAAATACTCATTTACTTTTAACCTTTATCAGTTAAACCCTTTGTAACTGGAAAATATTAGTGACAAAAAAAAAATGTAACATATTATTCAGGACTGAAATAAGAGAAAGACTAAGAAATACTGTCATTCTTTGCAGGCAATGGGCATCTCCTGCTTTGTATCAGCAAATCTGATGATAGGCTGTTCACATCCAGAGGTGTGATAATTCATGTAAAAACAGTAGCATGCTACATTTCCAAAACATCCTTCATCAGTGGATCTCAAGCCCCTTTCAGAAACATAAGAACTACTGCTCTAGCATTTATGTTCCCAGCTCTTCATGTTCTAAATTAACTTAAAGCAGCCATAACATGCTTTTGACCCACTTTTGAGCTGTACCTAACCCATGGCTCCTACTTGGGGCTTACAAGAACTCAGGGAAGGAGGGACCACATTATCCTGAGAACTTGGGGTGAGAGAGACCACGTTATCCCAACAACTTGGGGACAGAGGGACTTGTGTTATGCTGATAGATGCACTGCGATGCTCAAGTCTTCAGGAACATCTGACAGTGCTGGACAGGGACACAGACCACAAGCCTGGTACAGCAAGGCAACCCTCGGC
>NW_009928213.1:1132-1744 GCF_000696875.1 Nestor notabilis | reverse complement strand
CTGAGATTCCCATCCTTTCATTCGGGATTGGTTCAATCCCAAACCAGTTTGTCCTCCTGGCCTACATCCTGCCTGGGATCCTCCTCATCCCAGTGAGCAGATCCAAGGGATGCCAGAGCACCGTGGCACATGGAGGCTGTTTGGCCTCTCTGCTTGTCCGTGGGTCTGTCCATGCATCCATCCATGCATCCAGCCCCCTGCCACGCAGGGATTATAGCTAACGCTCCATAAAGATTCCCCTAATTGCTTGCCTTACCTCAGGTTTTATCATCAAAGCATCCGTTATTCCCTCTCCAGCCTCCTTTTCTTTTTATTATCTCTTAATTAATCACTCCAGCTTTCGCACTTAGCAGATAATTACAGTCTCCTGGGCACGCAGCTCATTTTCATAACCTCCTGCTCCCAGCCAGGAGCGGGCACGGCGCGGGCAAGGCAGAGGGGATGGAGGAATCAGCCTCTGCTGCCAGTGGGAGCCACGGTGCTTCCCTCCTTGGCACCCCCTGGATGGGATGGGCGAGAGGAAAGCATCGGGTACCAGCCCATGGGGAGGATGCTCGGGTGAGGAACCCCTGGGTACCAGCCCATGGGGAGGATGCGTGGGTTAGGAACACC
>NW_009928213.1:0-1077 GCF_000696875.1 Nestor notabilis | reverse complement strand
TCACATGGAGGAGGATTCTTGGGTGAGGATCCCGTGGGGACCAGCTCATGGAGGAGGATGCTCAGGTGAAGAACCTCTGGGGTACCAGCTCATGGAAGAGGATCTCAGGCAAGGAACCCTCCCAGGTACTTGCTCACAGGCAAGGATGCTTGGGTGAGGAATCCCTGAGTACCAGTCCACAGTGGAGGATACTTGAGTGAGGATCCTCTTGGGTACCAGCCCATGAGGAAGGATGCTCGGATGAGGAACCCCTGAGTACCAGCCTGTGAGGAAGGATGCTCGGATGAGGAACCCCTGAGTACCAGCCCATGGAGGAGGATGCTCGGATAAGGAACCCCTGGGTACCAAGCAATGGAGGAGGATGCTCAGGAGCATCCAGGCAATGGGCAGAGTTAAGGATATCTGGAAAAGGGCTGGAGCTCTGCTCCAGGATCCAGCCTGGACTTCTCTGGGATGCATCTATCGGGGCTGGGAGTTGGAAGCTGAGCTCCTTTCCACCCACCCGCTGCTGAGGTCCCGTTGGTGTGGTGTCAGACGTGGCGCAGCCAGTGACTCCAGGTCCCGGTGCCGGGCTGGATCCCGGGGTCACTGCTGCGAGGGGATGGCAGCAAGGAGGGATTTAAGGAGCAAACCCACTTGGGGAAGGGAAAAAGGGGGAGAGAGGCCTTTTCTGCAAGGGCTGGGACATAAAGGGCTGCCAGCGCGGGCAAGGGGGCGTTTTAAAACCAAAGGAAAAAAAAAAAAAGGGGGGGGGGGGAGAGAGAAGAGTGGAGTAAAGGAGGAGGGGAGGAAAAACAACTTTTATTTCCAGTCGGAGAGCGGTTGTGTGCCTTGGAGGGGTTGCCATAGGAACGGCGAAGAAAAGGAGCCGGGAAAGTGTGTGCGGGTGGGCGAGTGTGCAAGGGAGTGTGCGAGCGTGCAAGGGAGCGTGCAAGGGATGCAATGGGGCGCAGGAGCGTCACCGGGAGGTGTGGGGGGCAGCGGGGTGATGCAGAGGAGTGGGATGAAGGCTGCAGCCCCAGCACTTGGCCTCCGAGCATGGGGGTGCCCGGTGAGCCCCATCCCATGGGAGCGGTG
>NW_009928212.1:0-30936 GCF_000696875.1 Nestor notabilis | reverse complement strand
TTGCCGGCTGGGCTTGAACCACGACACTAGTACTCTCAGATTAGTAACACTGTGTTTAGGTGGATATAGTGTATTTTACAAGTGGATGCAACCAACTTGTGCCCAATGAACGACACCTTATGAACACTGCTTTCTGTAAATAATCATCCAGGTTGTTTGTTACAGTGGTTTTACTTAGTTTCTTCAATTCTTCTGCAAGATGGACTGCCTACCTTTTATTTTAGGTTTTAAGAATCATTAAGTATCTTTTTGTAATTAAGAATATATGTGTTCCAAATTGTTATGCTAAATATGTGATCAAACAACTTATATTTATGCTCAATTCTAATATGCCTATGAAGAACATAAATTTAGAACAACTATTCTGGAATGTAAGTTTCAGAAAGCTCATACTTGATTAAAACAAGTGGATTAATTTGGAATTAGTACTTTTTTAAACTACTGAACATGACACTAAAGCAAAGAGATACTTTACAATGCAAACAACAAAGATAAAATGTTTACCAGCTCTGCAAAGTCAGCTGCTTCCAGGTCGCTCAGGGCTGTGTCAATCTCCATCTGAAATATTTCAACAGTGCATTTTAACAGAGATTTCCCCTACATGAGCTCACAATAACAGCATGGTGCACGCTGTCCTGCTTAGCCTCAGATTAGAATTCATGAGTACAAAGTGAATGGATGAAAGTTTGCAAAAGTCCTTCTTAAGAGCTGTGTCTTTCCCTCTTGAAGCTGTAACATTTCTCTGCTTGCGTTTTTTCTTCGGTATAAAGGAGATGTCACTCTTACTTTCAGTGTGCTTTAAAACATGAGGGCTAGAGAAAGCTCTGAAATCTGGCAAGCTGTTGTATCCAACCGAGTTATTAGAAAAATCTTTTTCACAATGGATTTGGTTTTTGTCTCTATGGAAATGGCCAAAACTTTCTCACACACTATCTTTGTTCTACTGAAAGCGCTTTAAGCTGGCTTATTTCTCTGAGAGCTGTTGGTTAATAAAGTTTTACTAAAAATACTTTCCTTTAAACAACATGGTACTAGGCACTGAATGAAGTTCCTGACATAAATGTGCTTCAGACTGTGAAAAGAACCTAAAATCCACCATTCCACACTTCTTGGGTTGTATTAACAGGCTGCCTCTAATTGAAATACAGCCAGTTTTCAAACAGAGAAATGTCAGGGAGGCTGCTGGCAGCCGACAACTAACCAGTCTCAGCTTTGCCCCAGTTAAAGTTTAAATGGCCTTCTGTCCAACAAAGAACTGACACTTTTAGTTACATATTTCTTAGAGAATATAAAGATCTTCACCAAAACTTCACTGGAAATTTCATCTTCTGCAATAACAAATTTTTCTGGAAAAAGGGGATGATCTCAGACAAGTTTGGAAAGTGGTATCTGCATCACAAACATCAACTACACTGTTTGAGAAACAACCTGCAAGCTAAACTAGAGGACAAAGTGTAGCAGAGTCTCTCTATAGACACTTGAGAAAAAAGAAGGAAGCACAGAGGAAAATAAAATCTATCACCAAACAGTGCAAGAAAAAAAGGTCATTTTCTGCATAGGACAAAAATGCGTGACAACAGTTTGAGGTGCACTAAGTTGCATTTCAAATGTGTATTAGGTTGCTGACTGGTCATATTCTACAACTATGTGTTGCATAAACATTTTATTCCCTTCATATGGGAATAAGATATTTCAGTTACGGAGCATGATTTTGCAAGTGCGTGGACAGACGTGTTACAGGACTATGTGAGCACCTCTACGTTTGTCACCTGGATAGCGGATTTAGCTCTGGAGTTATGCCATGAAAAGAACTTTTCTGAGACGCTTGCATGTACTTCTGTACATATTTAATAGGCTGTTCATACATACATATTATAAAAGCAGAAGTTTAAAATCATCACAAACACATTGGCCTCAAGCACATTCAAGCATACTATGGGTCAAGGTGGAAAGAACTAAATCATTATCAGTCTGCTACTCAAGGTAAAGGAGAAGACAATCCATACTATGGAGAAAAGAGAGAGAAGACTACACCAGCAAACGGGAATCTGTTTGGTAACAATCAAGCTATGCACCTGTGAGTGCTGTAATGTCCATGGCAACTTACAGTACTGAAGATTAGCAAACCTGAAATAACTCTGCAAATCCTGACAACAGTAAAGTTGAAAGTTCATCCCTTCCCCTCCAAACACACTTCTGAAATCTATACACGAGGTCTTATTAAATGGAAAAATCAGAAAACCAGGGAAGTCCCAGCTAATATTATCCTCAAATAAAGACCCTGTAAATTAAAGAATATGCCCCTGAAGAAGGTAAATCTGAACATCCAAACTGTCCTTTTGCAGAGCCATTTTGAAAAGCACTTTCAATTTTCCACCATACAGCCTCTTTACTTTCAGTTGGTTCAGTGTTCATTTCTTTGGTTGTTGCTGAAGAAATCAGCTTGAATAATGGAGTTTACTGTCAGCTCCGATTAGAATCATTGTCTAATAATTACAGTTAGGCTTAACTATGCTATCTACAAGCTAACAAATGCTTTGGGTCTATCCATGAAGGAAAACTCTTGAGTTTAAAATTTCCCAGCTGTTGCATTTGCACTAAATCATGGGGAATACTCACTAAAAACCCAACTCTACCATGGTAAGACTAACATATTCTAAACATCATTCCACCTTAGGGATTTTTTTTCCCTATGAAATTTTGTGAAAACTGCTATACATGTATTGACCCAAATATAATAAGCAAAGAGCTCTTCAAGTGATATGGAAAATAACTTCCTGGTTGTAGAACTGACAATATTTTAAAATCACAAAGGCAAAAATGAATCCTGGATTCACTAATGTTCAAGAGCACGGAAAATGAAAATGCATTGAATCTTTCTTTGGTCCACTTGAAAAGCTGTACCTCTTCGGTGTCAAACAAATGGTGTATGGATAGTTATTTTGATTCTGTAACAGCCATTTAAATTACAAGTCACACAAGGGCTTCTGGAGTAGTATTTTCTAACTGGAAAAAACCTTAAATGGTCAAAATCAAACGTAAAGCTGCATACCAGGGGCTGCTTTCCCTATGGCATAGGCTGGTTGTTAGAGAGGTACGTGTATATGTATTTTAAATAGAGTTAAATTTGTTGTCATCATGTTCTCTTCCTTGGTAACTAGTCACCAAACTATGCTTGTAACAGCCATCTGTGTCCTGTGAGAATGACTGTGTAGTTCCAAACTGAAATCAAGAAACCTGTAGGAAGAGGAGTGGTCTGGGATGGCCAAAGGGCTTTGGTAAATCACGCACTAACAGCAGAAGATACCTGCATCAATCTGCTGGCCTCTCATATACAAGTTTTCCTAGAAAGCTCTGAAAAAACACATTACCTTGACTTCTTGAGGCAGCGTCAGCCAGCGCAAGCCTGGGAGGCTGTTTAAGAACAACGCACTGCAAGTATCATAGTGTTGAGTGCTGGGGCTGGCATTCGACTTGAGTCTTGCCGGCTGAAGTGCCCGCTGGAAGAACAGGTTGAAAAAATGATCCAGGCGAGAAACATTTTCCACCTGGCAAAAAGCACTGAACAAACATGAACTCCAAGTTAGAATAACAGTGAGAAACTCGTAGCTTGTTTAGATAACCTGCTGCGCTTAAAGAGGCTCTTCACAGCATGATACTACATTTGGATTTGGGGTTTTTTTTAAACACTCATTTTAAACATGAAAAACCCACGAGGCCAATATCCAGGCAGTACCTACCAACAAAGGAAAAGCTAGAGCAGTATAGTATGATAGCAGGTATCTTAGAGCAACTTAAGATGCAACAGTGATCAGTTTCACCCTTTTGGAAATCATTCTTTTTCTTTCTCTGTGGCACACAGATGTTAGCCCTGAATTGAATGCAATCATATGAATAGCCTACCGTGGCCATTTATTTAGGTTACAGTCAGACTGAACGTTTTCTGGGTGTTTTCCAAATGCAGAGACAGACAAGTCACTCTGCCAAATGAGGTTGTGAAGTCTGGTGCATTTACTTTATTAAAAACAAACCACTGACTTATACCTATGTTTTACAGACAGTGCTTTAACACAAAGGGTAACATTGGCAGAGTGCTGCTGACATACAGTGACTTTGATTATGTGAATGATTTAAACTAATCAAGGGCAAAACTTTCTGAATTAACACTGTTTAAAAAGGGCCTTAACATGTGTTAAGACTGAAACAAAAAGGCAAGGAGAATAGAATCCTGGGTTTTGTGCAAGTATAAAGAAACATGCAAAGAAACTCCATGTAAATATTAACACTACTGGTGCTGTCTTCAGTGAGCATCAATGAAAAATTAGTGACTGAAAATGCTTTTGAAAGAACTCACCTGTCTAAAGAACCATACATGAATTTCAAGGTCCTGACAATATCTTCAATCATGTTCCTCAGCTGAGCAAGTGGCACACTAAAAAAAAAACCCAACAACTCAAAAGTACAGCTATGTTTATAGCATCTTTACTGTGAATAAGCACAGGCATCTCCTGAAGAGCTCTATTCTTAACTAATAAGTGCAAACAAAAAATTCTTCATTAGACTCCATGAGAGATTTCCTTTGAGTAACTTGCCTGTGATGACACAGATGGTAGTAAAGCTGGGAGGGGGAGGAAAGTCCTAGAACACATAAATATATACAGTATTACTGCTGTTATTCAGTAGGGTCTAATCAAGACTTGACTTTACCGAACAGTGACAATCACTATTTTCTAGCCTACACCTATATCTGAGAGCTAATGAGACCTTATTCCTTCTAGAGGAAATGAAAAAGAAACTGTAATAATGAATATGTAAAAGATGTCAATAAGGTAAATCAAAAAAGTGGAATCATGGGTATAGAAACTAGTTATAGCACAAAAAGTACACTGTAAGCCCTCCCTTTCTTGCTTTTTTGATAGAAGAGTACAATTCGAGGACACTCTATAGGAAATGAAATAAAATTAAAAGGAAAACAAAGCATCTTATTTGAAACTCACTTTTCTTCAGGAAGGCCAATAACAAGCAACTTGTCAACTTCTTTCCAGTAAACAACTTGAACCAGTTTTTCACATAAGAAAAGGGAGGAACTAGAAAAATTAAAGCAGAAGTACTTCTGTTAAAACTATGAAGCTACAAAATACTACCTTTACAAGCCAGAATGATTTGTATGTATTTTATATGAAGTCTTATGCTCATGTATAATCACATGCATGCAAGTGGGCTAGGGAACTATATTACTAAAGAACTTGAAGTCTCTCTGATTTCTGTTCCAAACAGATCACACCAGTATTAACAATGTTTTCAAGTGTACAAACGTAAAGGATGAACAACCATTACTGAAGAGCCATGGTCATCTTCTGAGTCACTCAGATGCCCTTTAAAGGTCTTTCTGCCTAGCTTTTAACACAATCAGCTTACAAAAGTAAGGTAATTCCAGATCACAGTGAGGCAACCAGAGGTGCTAATGAAGGTTCTGAAGTAGCAGCCACTCATGAAATCATTTAAAAAGACTTCACATTTTGCTAACAAGCCCAGGAGGTATTTGAACATATTACCTGAGTGATAAACATAAGCTTGAACTCTCATGCTATCTCCTTGTATTGAAAATTGCTCCATGAAGCTCAGCAATCCCAGAAAGACCAAGAGAACTTTCATTTGAACCACAGAGTGAATTAGAACATGAAACAGAATTAGACCTCAGGTTCAAATTAGCAGTAAACCATACATTATTCACCAGGTTATCAGATTAAATGTACTGGCTGCTGCTAAAGCCAAGGTCTGTAAAGATGTCGAACACTAAATTTATAGTGAAACCCCACCTTTCTTACTATCACCTTAGAAATTTTAAATAACAACACTGCTGCAAAGTGAAAAAAGGGTAATGAGTTTTAGCTTGCAAGATTCAGGAACTTAGTTTTTAGGATATGGCTCCACGAATAACTTGCTTCACTCACACAGTAAAATTGATGGTACTAAGTAAACCAATAGTGTTATTTCATTACATAAGAAATACCTTAGTATCTCCGCAGGTCACCAAAACATTTCTCTCCTTCATGTCACCAAAGGTGCTTTCCAAACAAATTATATATTTAAAATGCAAGCAACTATGAATAAATAAACATCCCCATCCCAAAAGTTACACAGTGCTTGTGCAGACACAATAATGACCATTTACTCTTCGAAATTTGATTGAAACTGTAGCAGAATTTACAGCCTCCGTACTACAGTGCCACAGTATCCCAGCTTATATAAGGGTGCTTTAAGAGATTTAAGGAAGGATCTAAAACTGATTTCACTGAACTAAAAATCATAGTCATTGCCATCCATGACACAGAAATTCCCCTAAATCAACGTACATCCTGGCTGAGCTGTCCAACTTCAGGCATGCTGTTCTAGTTAAAATATTCCTGCCTAACAGGTAGAGTCTCTCTTATTCTGCCTAGAACCTGATGCATGACTCGCATGTGGTTTTCTATACACGTATGTATAAAACAATAAGAGTAGTAGCACATTACATTTCAAGTACTTTTACCTGATAATCTGGGTACCAGTAACACTTTCCAGTATGTCAGACAGCGTGAGAAATATTCCTCTCACACTTTTCAGTTTTTGGGATGCTTCTGATACAGGGTACTGATAAAGGATTTCTTGCTGTGAAGAAAGTTAGCTGTTAATTAAGCAAACCAAAACCAAAATCACCAAAAGAACCCAACCCAAAACTGAAAAAACCCCAATCAATCAAAAATATTCCCCCACATTTATTGCTTTCTGCCAAACTGTGATGGGCCAGGAATAATGCATGCAGTATTAAGCACATCCAGTGCAAAGAGTACAGTAAATGATCTTTCTACCTGAACAAAAGAAACACAGACATTAACTTTCCCATTGATGTCACTAAGCACATCCAGCCAGTGCCAATACCCGTTAGAAAATTTTCCTCCATCAAGATTAAAAGAATATAAAGTTTAATTACAGAAGGACCTGGCAAACTTTTCATTCTTACCCAATTTAATTAGCTCTATATTCAAATACTCATTAGTAACAAGAATTTTTCTTCTCTTGAATCAATCCCTCAGATGGAAAAAACCCTGCCATTTTCTAATTACAGCACTACAAAGGGCTAGAGTGAGCCTTTTTTTCTCCTCACTATGAAGTGGGGCCTTGACACAAAATTCATTTCCCAGGGAAAGAAAAGACAACTGTAACAGAAGGTCATCGCTGTATCACAGATATACATCAATGAGTTAGCAAGGTTCAGCACGCACCACCATTCAAGATCAACTGTCTTCAAAGCAAGGTGAAAGTTCATAGGACAATGACAATGGAATTAATAAACAAGAAGTATCTCATTTCTTAAAAAAGTATAAACCCTCCCTCTAGCCCAAAAACTCAAACCTGGACAGACTATCTAAAATCATGGCTTATCAAACAGCTTCTCTTTATTTTATCCATTTCTCAAACTGAGCCTAAAGACCATCTTAAAAAACATATTAGTGCAGTGCTGACAACTTCAGAAATGGCTAAAAGAAACTCTGTGAGAATGGTGCTGACCAGCTAAAAGCCTATAACCTTCATACACACTGCACGGACAGGAGAGTCTGTAAGTTCCATCTTATGTACAATTAAAAAGAAACAGTAGATGAAAGGCAACCACGAGTTCTTAAAGATTAATTCAGAAATTACAAAATCGGGGAGAAAAGCTACAGGAAGTACAAGTCAGTGTCTGCATGAACCAAGCTATCTTGGTAGCTACTCACTAATACCTACTTTGCAAGAATGCTAAACGCATGCTCCCAGAGAACACTGTCACACAGGAGGAACAGGAACATTATTCATTTTAAAACATGGCAACACCAAAATGGGTTCAAACACATAAAGATGTTTAGCTTGTATGCTGGTACAAACAACGTACGTTGTAACTGTAATACCTGCCTTGAACTAAAACACAGAAAAAGACAAGATCAGCCATTCTCACTGAAACCATTATCGTATGAGACACTCCCACATCCCAAATTATTTCTAATACTGCTTTTCTTTACAGTTGAGTGGTTACAGCTCACAAGCCTTAGAGCTCATTAACTCTAGTTTTGGGTGCCAAAAGCTAACAAGTGGAAGAATTAGTTACTAGCTTTAGCTGCCATTGCCTACATGGATGTGATCCACAAACCTTGTCTCCCTTGGATATGAGTAAAACAGCTTAGTAAAAGATCATTGTATTTTTATTGTGCAATATGGCACAGATGTATAATAACTGCACTGCTAATTTGAAGTACTGCTGTAAACTGAATCTGGAACACAACATCTACAGGATAAATGTCTGCTGCTGTTCACCAAATAGAATTAAAGACAACTGCCTTAAAGAAGGCAGAATTCTTTTGTTGAGGAATGTTAAAAAAGAGCTTGACTGTACCAGCAAAGCATCTCTCAACATTAGAGACTATTTGGGGCTCCCTAGCTGCCAAGACTTCTCAGGAAACAATTGTTCCATGGTATGAAGGAAGAACAAGTGCATTACAATCCCTCTTTTACCTCTGCTCAACGTTCAGGGTTAATCCTGTTTCTTGGGAGAGTGTAAAGCAATAACGGGGCAAGAAAGCAGGGCTCCTGCTTTCTCTTCCTGCACTTTACTCTGAAGTGCAGGAATTGCAATTAGCCATTTGCATATTTATCACCTACCAAGAGAGGAGCCAGAGGCCCTGAGATATGTATTTTTAATATTTCATAAAGTTCATGTGGCCAAGAAAACACTGGTCTTTAAGTTTACAGCAACCGTCCATAGCTGTTCTAGCCACGTAACATCGCAGTCTTGGACTACACACTTAGAACTGGGGGGAGAAAAGAGAACGATTTGCAATATGTAAGTTCACTTTCACAAAGCATCTCAGGTTTATTTAATTCACAGTTAAGTGAGCTCTTTTCATTTTTATTACAGGGAAACACCAAAGCAGAAAAATACCAGTGTCACATGTTTTAATGGAAGCAGTCTCCAGGTGGGGAAAATTACAGAAGGACCTTGCCTTGTTGCAATGCTGTTAAAATAAGAAGTAGTAATTATGAGAGACGTGTGTAAATTTACATTTGCTGAAGGTACCTCCCATGAAAAAATGTAGTCTCTTAAACAGGATGGGAAAGGACTGCAAACCAAAGCTTACAGTGGAGCATCTTGCTGTAACACAGACTGAAGCATATGCTACCTTAAAAATACCACATTAAGAGCGTGATTTATATTGTAAAATCAAGTCCTCCAAAGTTAGGAAGTATTGGATTTATAGTGGCCTAATAAGCTTTAATTATACACACTCATCTGTCCACCTTGCACAAGACAGGCATTTTTCAGAAGAAATGTAATACTTCATACAACATCATGCTGTGCATGTACAAAAGGGCTGAATTAAAGTTGCACAAGTAGCCATCAATCTGTCATTTCCTAGCTTTCAACCGCTTGATTCTGCAAACTTCACAACAGTTTTTATATGGTATCATGACAGTTTTTTATGACATCATGTAATTTTCTAGGGTTCTCCTCCCCAGCCCCGTCTCTAGAAAATCAAATTAAACTCCATTATGTGCGGTTGGAACATGTTTTCTCTATTACGTAACACCAACAGAGCAATACAGCCTTCTATGGCTTGAAAAATGGTATTAAAAATAAAGAGACATCTCAGAGAGGGGATGGACACTGGCTGGATTTAAGGATTAATTACAGGGGAGTGAAAGGAAAATGTCTTTTTTCTGCTCCCCACTCCATCGCTTTTCCCACCATCCCAGTCCTTGGGGACTGGCAAAACTTGTGCTTCGTTTGATGTCTTCATATCACAGATAATATAAGATCACTAGTGCACTGTGATGAATCTAAGTTGAATTGACAGAAAGGAAGAGGAGGTTTATTCCAAATGTCTGTTCCTAAAAAGTCCACTTTGTCCATTTGTCATTCTCAGCGGGGGTAAGAAGCCAAAGAGCCCTCCACACTGTTCTGTGTCCCTGCATTCTGAATGGAGTATTTGTAGCTATGGCTACATCACGAACAACATCTACACAAAGCCTTACAATGGGTTATACCTACACTGGCAACACTCTTCCGAAGAACACGAAAAGGAGAGAGATGTGAAAGGAAACTTCAGAGGACAAAGGAAAAGTACTCCAGTAACTCAGAAATGTTGCTCAAGCGAGAATCTGTGGTTGGTTGCAAACAGCAGACATAGGAGAGTCCTTTACGAAAAGGCACATTAGCATCTCAAACCAGAATGAGCTAGACAGATTACGGATGTGGCCTGCCAACAGCTCCTGCTGGGGAAAATCCTTTTGATGAGGCAGATTTCATAGTTGGACTTTGAGAGGCATATTGAAAACATCCCAGTGAGCATCTACAAGACAATCGTAACCTTCCTGATCGATCTCTGTTTTGCCTGTTAACACCTCTAGCCTGCTCTTTATGTAAAGACATTCAGGACCAGAGAAATTTCAAATCCAGAGTTTGTCAGCAGCGATGCTAATTCTGCCCGCCTCCCCTCCCCTCCCCTGAATTTCAGGCCTTATTTTGTCAAAATGGATACTTTATAGACTATTCATGACTCAAAATGATCAGCAAGATTTATGTTTTATTTAATATCAAAAGATGTTGCTGTTGTCAGCTGTTACCTTTCATCTTCAGTTTCATTTAGCTGGCCACGTACCTCATCCTTAGATGTTTCAGAGTCCAGTTTCAGTGTGAGGAACATAACAATATGGGGCACGTCTTGCAGAGCCTGTTGATGGTTCATGCTGTCTTCTCCCCACAAAAGCCGAACCAGGTTGTTCATACTTGACTGTGCCCGTTTATACCTTTGCTGGGAAGTTTCTTCAGGCTCGAATATTGACGTTTCAAATGTAAGTTTAACCTATTAAGATAATTAATTATTGTGAAAATGAGGCTGTTACAATTACGTTCTACTCCCAGATGGAATAAACACAACTTGAGCCCTTTTCTGAGCCTTACTGACAAAGATGTAAGCATTTTGCTGTTTCAAGAAAACCAGTTCAATGCTCAGCATTACAGAACCACCTATTATTAAGAAGAAAGGCAGTTATTACATGTTCTATGAACCATATGAGTAAGCATGTGGTTTGGTGTGTTTTCATACTTCATTCTTATGGGTTTGAGAATGGAAAAATATACTTGCTGCTCTGGGGTTGGTTTGAACACAAAACCTATTGCCATGCTCTGGAAACACACACGATATTTTACTTCTTTCAGAATGTCAGCGCTTTGAAGTATTTATCCTCAAGGCTCTTTCATGAGCATTTCTTTGCTATTTAAGTGCACTGACAGGTACATTTGCACAGGAAAATCAATTTACATTAGACTGGAAAGGTCTGTTAATTTGTAGCACTCAGCAGCAATTCTTTCAATGTGCCAACATTTCACTACATTAACTTTAACTGTAAAGTCAGCAAACAAGAGTTTTGCTGCCATATTTAACAATTGTACACCACTAGCAAGAAGCATAAAAATTACTTACACCACGTGCTGCACTGTCTTCAGAAGAAGAAAAAAACCCCAAAGCACAGAGAATTCGCTCTTAAAAAATAACTGAAAGTTTCGATGCTCAAGCTTACTTTGTCAAAAAATTACATTGTTCAGTGTTCTTTATTTCCCAAATCAAGTGAACACCGGGAATTTTAGAGTAAGTGCCTATTTCCTGGGTCACAAGCAACACAACATCCAAACTTGGTGTGGAAATTTACTTTACAGACCTCCTTTTTATGAGCACTGCCTTACAAAAACTATGTGTTTCAGCAGTGATGAAATAAAAAGAGTAATTTTTTTGTGTGTGTGTGTGTGTGTGTGTGTGAATGAACATTTCATCTTAAGTATGAAAGAAGGATTTGTGAGAAATACCTTGCTCTTGACTGAGCATAAAATTGTAATTTTTGGGAAGAATAAATTGATTTATTTTCTTGGATGATACCTTAGTTTTTGTCATTGCTCAAAGTGAATAAAAATGTATCTATTTGGACTAAGCAGGCACACTCTCATAGTTTCCTCTTTCATATGTCCTTACTCAAGATTTTTGTCTGCCTTAAAGTATCCTTAACATGCCTATTGACTGGGAAGTTATAAACATAATACATCACACTAAATCCTGCTTCGCTTCAAAGTTGGTGACAGCCTAGCCTAATGATTGATGCAACAAAAAAGGTTTATATTTTCCCAGTTGCAGTGAATTTGAAAAGCCCAGGCAGAGGTAATTTATACATTTAAATACAGACAATTTACATTTTTGTAACTGTGTATACACATACTTAAAGAGAGGAGTGCCAGCAAGAAATAATGATGCTTTAAAACACCCACTGCCTGTCAAACTAGATCAGAGAGAAGTGCCATCATCAGCTCTTCCAGCTACAACATTTACGGCATCGGCTGCTGCCTTCCCACTTCACTCTACTCCCTCCTAACACGTCTCATTAATCTTTTCTTCTCTCATTTTGGCTATCAGCTTGTTCCTCTTTTTTCTTCCCGTTCCTTGTAACAGCACTGCATTCAATCCTTCTCTCATGCCATGTGCTATCACTTTCTTCTCTGACAGTAACTCATCCCTTGCTTCCCTCTCATCATTTCAGTTTTGATTCATTATACTGCATATGAACAGGCCTCAAGGAGCAGAAACACCCAGCTAAAAGCAGTGGCTTTATAAGACCCAGTAACTTGATCACTCCCAGTTTTATAGGTGTATGTTTTCTTCTCTGGCATTCAGTGACTCAGTTCTCTTTCTTTATCACGCCATCTGCATGTATTTCGGAGGATTTTCCTCATACCCTGTGTAACTTCTTGCAGATTTCCTCAAGGCTCAATAGTTATTTCTCTTAACTTCTACATCTTGTCTGTGGACACTTATTCACAACACTTAGGCTACAGTCTCTACGCTAATGATGCACAGATGTAATTCTTGCTGCAGTCTATCTTTGAGTGCCTTGATTAAAAATAAAGCAACCCAAACTGAGTCTGTCTTGTCGTAGAGACGCAACCAGATGGCTGTCCAAGCAAGAGCTCAAAACAGATCAGGACAATCAGAACGTTAACTCTTCCTCCTCCTGCAGGCATCCATGCTGCCTCCCACACCTGCGTGGACAATGCTGCCCCACTCAGATGGGAAGTCACTGTGTTTTGAGAAAGATCTCTCCCCACAATTTGACCAGGTCGTTCCCAAACCTTGATTCTAACAGCTTGAAACATGATGTTTTCTGTTCCTCTGTACTACTGTCCAAGTTCTAACCTATTTCCTGCCTTTAAAAAAAAATACTGCAAAAAAATCCAACATCTAAGCTGGAAAATGCTGCAATAGGAGATTATCAAGAGACTACGTTTCTACATACCCCAACACCACCATTCCCTTTTTTTTTGGTGGAGGAGATATCAATCTTCACCCTCGGCAGTACACAGGCTCTGATAAAATATGACTACTAAAGCATCCTTCTGTAAATGCTGATGATGAAGTCTTTCACAGCTTTCATTCCATTTCTCCTAAAGAAAACCAATCCAATGCACAGCAGAAAACAGAAAAGGAAAGGAAATGAAGAAAGGGAGAAGCACAAAAACCATTAGTGTTCTCACCTATATAGCACGCACACCAGGAAATTTGAACAGTTGTAAAAAAGAACTTAAACTGCAAGAAGGCACTGATGAAGGGACAGCAACAGCAAACTATGAGGTACATGGATGGGAACTGTTCTGCTCAGGAAAGATGCAAGAGAAGCAGCAGGTGACAGAGCTCTCTGTAGTCAAGGAATGATACACGGACAGTTAACTACTCCTCATAATGCAGGAACCTGGGGGTATGAAATGCACTTCATTAGATGGCAGTTTGAAAAACAAGGAAAACAGATGTAACACAAATCAGGTCTGTAAATCACTGCTACAGGATGCTGTGGAGGTGAAAGGAATTTTAAGAACTGGATTAAAAAAGGAGAAGGTACAAACTTGTATGTGATCCGACAAGTCCCTAACTACTGACTGCTGGAAGCTGGAAAAGTAGGATGGGAAGGTCACTGTATTTAATTTCATAGAATCACGGACTGGTTTGGGTTGAAGGGACCTTAAAGCTCATCCAGTTCCAACCCCTGCCCCGGGCAGGGACACCTTCCACTAGAGCAGGTTGCTCCAAGCCCCTGTGTCCAACCTGGCCTTGAACACTGCCAGGGATGGGGCAGCCACAGCTTCTCTGGGCACCCTGTGCCAGCGCCTCAGCACCCTCACAGGGAAGAATTTCTTCTTAATGTCTAACCTAAATCTCCCTTCTTCCAGTTTAAAGCCATTCCCCCTTGTCCTGTCACTACATGCCTCTCCATCACCCTTGTGGGCCTCATTTAGGTACTGCAAGGCTGCTACGATTGGTTTCTTAATGCTTTTTACTTAAACATTTGTCAGTGTAAGAAACAGGAGATGTAGCTGTGACGCCACTGGTCTGACACCGAAAGGCATACTTTCTGTTTATCAGCAAGAAAGCTGTATGTCTTAGAATATGGATTTTATTATAGCCAGAGCTGGTGGCATTGCCTGCCTTTTAAGATTGCCTGCCATTTCCTGAGTAAGTCTCTGTTTTCCATATGCTTATGGTTTGCACAACTGTAACTCAAAATTTCAAGCTGAAATTTCTGATTCTCAATGTCTGCCTCAGGCTGAATATTTCTTTAGAAAGTTTTGGGTAAAACGGTTCTGCAACTTCCAAGTGTCAGGGTAAGGAAAAGTATATTCTTTTAGAATATCTTCCCCTTCCTATTCTGTCTTCTCTGTCTTGTGGTGTTAGGAAACGGCAGCTATTTTGATTACAGAAATCTGAAATTGTACAGACTGCTGCGTAGCACTTTATCTTACATGCCTAGAAGCTCGTTTACCTAAACTGAGGTAAGGTTAACAATATTCTGCAAATATAATTATCAGAGATGTTATGCCACATACTGCAACTGAAAGAATCTAAGCAGTCAGTTTCTGAAATTACTTCCAGTAGTTTTTAATACTGAGCCCAGAAAAGTACTGACTTCACTTACGTAAATAACTTATAAATACAGTAAAACTGCTTTAAACTGCATCTTCTTTGATATTTTGCAACATGTGATGAATGAGAATACATTAACAATTTTGCTTGTATAAAGGCCATATTTATTACTAATGCTCAGAAACAACAACCCACTCTTTCTTCAGCAGCACAACAGTGTTCTACACTGCAAAACTCCCCCAGAGCTCTGTATTTAAGTTCTCCACTGGTCTATTTCAGCAATCACTCTCCTGGCTTGACTCAAACTGCGTAGTAAAAAAAGAGTAATTGCACTTTAATAAAAGGTTTTGGAAAGCCAGCATGACAAAGAGTTATACATTTCAAGTAATCGCTGTCTACTTGACAGATTTACTGACAATGTAAACATCAATGCTGCATTAAGAGTAACTACTATATAAAGGGTTGCACTGCATTTTAGCACCAAGTAATAGGTATACTCTAATCTAGCAAGGATACAATTACATGAACTATATAACCTCTGCTTTTTTAATCATTCTGTATTTAATAGTAGTTACAGCAACTCCATATTTGGTCAAAGACAGGCAAGACAAGGTTTTTCTACCATGGAGCTCTGCCAATACCTGACCACAACTCTGGTAGCTTAGGCAAGCTTCGTACTGTCAAACATCTTGGAAAGCTTCCTGACCTGACATACTAATAACCGTACTGCAGTTGCAGATGTAGTTCTACTGGCACTACATAAGTTGTGAACAGAAGCATGTTTAACAAAACTTGTTATCATGTCTGGAAAGTAAAAGATTTCTATTATTACCATCACCCCATATATTCTACCCTAAATAAAAACTACCAAGAAGTTACAGGCATACTGCAAGAGACACGACAATTTTAACCTGCTCCATCTCCTAAATTGCAAATTTTACTTTGCCTTCCTTAAATCCAGGAAGTGGATTTAAGCAGAATAAGTCAAAATACTTCATTTTATGCTACTAACATCCAAGGTAATTAATACTCTCCTGGTTTAATTCTGAACTAGCTATCTAATCCTTTATTACTCAATTCTTCTTTATAGCTCCAATTCAGCTAGAAGAAAAGATGTGTGCAGAAGGTTTAAGGGCAAAGGGACATTATTCATCAGGTCAGGTTTTGGGGTTTTTTTCTTATCAATTTGTAATCCTGAGTTCTATCAATCTTCATCGCTGTTAAGTTTTGAAAAGACCTTAAGAGTATTTAATCTAAAAGCTCTTTAAATATCCAAGAATTTACTTTTCTACTTAAATATGAAACCAGTATTAGTTTTTCCATTTAAATGCTCTTAAATATCTTTAATACCACTACTTATTAATTCAGGCTTCATTTTACTCTCCTGTGGTCTGTAAGCCTCTTTTATATTGATGATGAGATAATTATTTTATTAAGTATTTTCATACTAAAAGCCACTATTATCCTGCAGTTCACATTTTTAAGCTAGACATGAGTATGTTGCTTCAGGTGCGCTACTGCCAGAGTTCACATCTCGAGCCCTATTTATTACCCACCAGGAACAAGACATCACAGTATTAGATAACCTTGTCCTTCTTTTGCTGAGAGCAGAGTGTTCAAGAGAACAACTCTCAAAGCAACCATTCTTGCCATCTTTACCCAGAACTCCAACCATCACCGGTTAAAAGTTTGTACAGGTTTCAAAGGAGTTACTTCCTTGTATTCAACAAGAAGTAATTAATTTTGATGCAAATGGCAATGTAACAATCAAGCTGTTTTCTGAGCAGGAAAAGTAACAAAACTTGATTTTTCACATATGTATGTACTAGTTCTCACAGAGAAACACAAATACTCCGAATTCTGCAAGCACAGAAACCCTCGATACTCTCACTGGGCAAAAAGTCAGGTGTTATGGTTAGTCTAAACCTGCAAGTATGCTGTTACCTCCTGCACAATGTTGCCATGTGCTTTCTGACCCTGGCTGATGACAGAGCATGTAACTGCTGGACTATGCCTGATGTCTCTTAATGGGACACTGGCTTGAGACACTTACTTGCACCCATCTATTCTTCACAAAACTTACCAGAATGAAACTCTGAAATTTCTACTCTAAGTGTGACTGAAGTCAACTAATGTGTTGAAAGAGTGGATGAAGAAGTTCTAAGAAAAAGACCACCTAAATTCTGCTTCCTAAGGAAAAAAGGCTGGAAACAATATCAATTTTTATGGAGGACAACTGGAGTAAATGTTCAATTACTGTACCTGCATAGGACCTGGAATGCAAGAGAGAACCCTTTCTATGTTTTCAGAATTCACATCAACATCATTTACAGCAACTAGCGCATCTCCTGGAGATAAAACAGACAAAAAGCATGAAAAAATTAGTTGGTATTATGCAATCAAAGCCAAGTGTTTTGTCTTAAAAATATGACATTCAAACTACCATAAATGGCCTTTTGTTACATGTAGATGGTTTCTATGTGAAACATTTAGTATGTTTAGAAACATCAGTCTATTACCTCAACGCTTTTAAGGCCTTACTACCATGCTAGTATCACTTTACAAGAGTAATTGTCAAAGCCTCCCCCCTCCACCCAGGCTTTTATCACTCTTGTCACTTGATCAGAAAGTGAACAACTTCACCCATCAAGTTATGTCCAAGATCTACTTTTTTCTCCTTCAAAACCACCCCTGTTTACTTGCCACTCCTTCTCCACTGCTACCTCCGCTCAAACACTACTGTTTCCAAAAGCACACCAAAACTCACTCCTTCCTGTAGCAGCTTAAAAGTTCTAGGCCACCACTAATGGAATTAATAGTATATTAATTCTCAGGAAGGTAGCCAAGAAACACTACATGAGAAAAAGACAAACACAATACCTGGATGCACTAGGTATTGCTTTTGCATTTCCTTTGGATTTATGCAAGTATAAGACCTGAGAGAATCTCATCCAGAGTATTCCTTACAGTTCTATTCACCTGTTCTCAATAAAGTGCAAACACATGTGATTATATACATGGAAGTAATACCGCTGTGACCAAGGAAATGGAGAAGCCATATATGTTGGTTAAAGATGGGGTGAGTAAAGGCTAGCTGCAGAAGCGGCTAAAGTAAGAAGCAGAAGGTTCTGTAGTCTCAAGACAGAGTATTTCTCCAGCTATCTGGGACTAAATACCTAAGACTTTAAGCCTTGACTTGGCAACAAAAATGTGCTCAACTGCAGAAATAAAGCACAGAACAATTGTAAGGTTCAGTATGTATTTCAGGTCTTCTTAGGAGAAGACTTGCTCAGCTCAGACGAACTCAGGGATGATAATGACATGCACACTAAGGAAAAGCAGAATCCCTGTCTCTGCGGCCTCTCAATTGCCTGAGAATCCCATAAAGACAATGGAATCTGAAAGTTCAGAAGAATTCTGACCATTTATGAGTATTCCCATCTTCTACCTTGTTAAATACCACCAAATACAACTGGAATTCTTCCCAGGTACCAGGTTGATTCCTCAAAACTGATGCAAATCACAAGGCCAGTGAGAGAAGGAACATTCTTCTTGACTAAACATCACTAAAAAAAAAGCAGAATCCTCTCCCCCCCCAAATGCAAGCAACAAGCCTCTTTAATATACCAGGTAACAACCAACTGCTCACAGGTATTCTACATTGAAGGAAAATTCATTCCTATCTTTCTTACTGCAAAATGGTTAAGTCTTATCACACACACACAAATGTTATCACCCCTTGGAATTAACTGCTTTTTTCCATTTCAAGTATTAGTAGCTCTCTGCCGAACCTCTGCATTCCTTGATGCACAGCAAAGTTCCAGCCTATCAAATCTTCAACACAACAGTAATTCAAAGACAGGAAAACTGAAAGTTAACCAGCATTTAAAAGCAACTCAGTAAGTCCATGCCAGAGGCCTAGGACTTGAAAAGCAGTAATCAAAAGCAGAGCATTCAGGCTACTCTAATACAAAGAGAAATTATAAACAGAATTACTGTGTCCTTTGTTGAAGAACATTGTATTAAAGATTATCATTCACAACTACCAGAGAAAGCTTAAATTGCTCTTGTACTCATCTGGAGCACTGTTTAAACAAAAGTGGCTTGTGCTCTGTTTGCTTCACTAGAGACCTTACCAATTCTGTTGTAAAGACAACACTCATCTAATTCTCAAAGCCATTCAAAGGAGCTGCACGCATCCTGTGAACAAACGTGCACCTTGGCACTTAGGGAAATGTTTTTGAACTGCATCTCCTAGGGTGGATTATAGAAGGACACTTTGAAAGGAACCTGTATTTACATGTTATATACCCAAAGTGTTTTATTGACTCAATGCCTAATGTACCCATGTAAAACTTGAATTGCAGCTGTAAATATTTATATTCCCTTCAATTTGTAAAAATGTAATCGTGTATCATAAATGGAACAGCTTTCCCGAGACACAGTGACACTTTTTTCCCAAGCTGAAGCAGGGCTGTAAGGCTGCCTTCAGTTTGCCAGAAAATCATAGAATGGTTTGGGTTGGAAAGGACCTTAAGATCATCTAGTTCCAATCCCCCTGCCATGAGCAGGGACACCTCATACTAAACCATGTCACCCAAGGCTGTGGCCAACCTGGCCTTGAATACCACCAGGGATGGAGCATTCACAACTTCCTTGGGTAACCCATTCCAGTGCCTCACCACCCTCACTGTGAAGAACTTCTTCCTTATATCTAACCTGAACTTCCCCTGTTTAAGTTTGAACCTGTTACTCCTTGTCCTTTCACTACAGTCCCTAATGAAGAGACTGTCTCCAGCATCCTTGTAGGCCCCCTTCATGTACTGGAAGAAAATGCTGTATCACTACTAAGGAACTACAACTTGATGTACAATTGAGACAATGTACTCTATTTACCAGTTCAGACATCCCAGAATTGGAGGTGGGAGGTGGTGGTGGGGTGCCTATGTGTGTCTGTGTTTTTTTCTTCTTTATTTTTTGCCAAACCCCAGAGCATTCAAATACTCCAGACTATTAAGTAACAGAATGAAAGGCATCACTGACACAACAGGAAGTATGTGAATGATGAACACAGAATATCTGAAAGCAGAACATGACCACAGGATCTGCCCAGTGTGATAATTAACGCCAGTGAGAGTTTAAATGTGCAAGTGTTCTTTCGTTAAGAGTTTCACATGTACACTTGCTTTGAGAATTGCCTCCTCCCGTTTAGCAGTGTGAAAAGCTTATAGAAAGTGAGACTGACTTAGGTCTTCGGACATGAAGTCTGTAAAAAGAGTAGCACAGATGTGTAAATTTTAATCTAATCTCACTTAATGCTTAATCAATTTCAGTTAAATAACGTAAGAAAGTAAATAGTGTTTGCAATTGTTGATCTGTCTTGATGGTTTGCAGAGTTAAGCCCAACTTTCCTAGACTAAAACGTTACTGAATTTCAGATGTAGAGACACATTTCACTAGTGGAGAAAAAAAAGTTGTACAGATGGTGCTGCTAATACATTTTTCAATCATTTTTGTGCTCTATGGGTGGGTGAAAAGCCCCCTTCAACTGACTTTCCTTAAGTAGGGACATCAAAGTGAACTTCTTTTTGCTGAACTAGACATGTATACTGACATAGACAAGAAGCAGACATTTGTATAAAATGTCATTTTCAAACATGATATAAAATAACGTATTTTTTTTTTCTTTAGCTTTTTTCAGCAATACAGTTGTATACAAAAATCTGACTGTATAATACTGTATAAAATAGCACTTGACCTGCTGCTACAAGCAACAAGATCACTATTTTCGGTCAGGAAAGTCACCAGCATATATGTTAAAAGGTGAAGAAAATTAGAACAAAGTCTCACTCAGTTCCACCTTTAGAAACACAGTGAGCAACAGCAATAGAGGAAATAAATTTTCTTCAGGGAGCTCCAGGATATCAGACCTTGAGTCAATAGATTTATCTTTAGAAAAATACATGTCCTTCTCTTTAGGCAATATAGTATGCTTTTTTTCTTCTGAATCCCATAATAATGAATAATCAGGCTTTGGAGTTCTATTACTTATTATAAGAAGATTTTCAGCCCACAAAGAGACTGTAAGATGTCCTTATATGTTCTCCACACAATGCCAAGCAGAACTGTGTTTTACTAGACTGATGGAACAGAGAGAGGAGAGGCAGGAGGTGCTTCCTATTTTCTTTGCTGTCTTTCCATCTTTTCATTAGAAAAGACTTGTCCCATCCACACAGTAGTAGTTAAGAACAGCGTCTATTGGTCTCAAACACCTAGTCTGCACGCAGCTGATGAAATTACTCCTTTGTTCTTTTTTAAAGACAAAGTTTAGGAAGTCTGTGGGACTGCTGGCATCCCCAAAATGCTTATTTCAGAACTGCCTGTCACTTCACCACGAGGCACAGGACTATTACTTTTGTTAAATATCCATACCCTAAAGATAAACCTACAAACACCACTTCTAAAAGTAGATCCTCTTTGCATTAAGCCAGGGGACGCTGCCTGATAAGTAAATACCACTTCCACACTGGGAGATGACCAAGGACACTTTTTTCATGAAGTCCTGATACTTGGTTTCCTCTGTTCTTGGCAATGACGTGGTGGAAGTACTTGCAAATGTTCACATACTCCTTTCCAAAAAAGGCAAAGTATGGAACGCATTCTGCTGAAGAAAGCCAGATCAATTACTTGCTTTATATGTTAACAGGCTGCTTTTACCCAAACCAATGCTGTTACGCTTCAAGAGGAGATTAAAAGAACATAAACGACATCCCAAACTCCACAGTGAGAACACAGCAAAGCTTAAGCAAACTCTGCATTTCTCACTCGCGTGCCCAACATCTCTACTTTGGAGAGCTTTTTCAACAAGTACACCATATATGGCAATTCCTCATGAAAATCTCAAACTCTCACAATAATTTGGTATTTTCAAGGATGTGGACAGAACTCTTAGTTCCATGGTCTGCAAAGGACAAACCCAGCATTTACTTTGACTGTTGGAAGATGACTGAGAGATGCTTAATTTTTTTAATTGATTACTGTTTTAATCCACTGGTCTATGCTATAGAAACATAATCTATCTACTTGGCTTTCTAGCAGTGATGGCCTTGTTTACCAGAACTTCAAAACTCCAATGGCAATATCTGTTTTTACTATTGAAATGAGCAAAGTTTACTATTGAAACCTTTTACTCAGGGAAGACAAACAAATAACCCTCCCACATAATACTCCACGCTGGATTAGAAACCCACAGAAAACCACTTGTCATTAAATCAATTAATCAATCATTAAATCAATTAATCAATCATTAATCATATTCTATGATTCTATGAAATGAGGCTGGGATTGGACCTTTCAACTGAAGCTCACAACAGCCTGCATCTCTGGCATACTTATTCTGAACTGGATTATTTCAGCCCATCTTTACAGCCATCCAAGATGACTCCCTATCCCTGGGTAGTTTTCACTTTTTTGGCTAGCATTCCTACTGATCAGGTGAGAGAATTCATGCCAACTGTTCAGATACTCGGTGATGAGAGCAGTAAGAGCAGAAGATAACTTCGAAGACGGCAACACCACAATGCTCTGCTAGAGAAAAGAGCTTGCCTGTATTTTCAGTGTCACTGGAATTACTTTTTCAGTTGTACTATAGTAAAGATGATGATCAGCAACATTTAAAAGTACCCCTTGCTGTGAATGGGATCCATTTCAATTTGAAGGGGGAGGAGAGAGGGAAAAGTTGTAACGGCATTTCCTATCACAATCCTTATTTGCCTGGACCTGAAAGTTATTACTTAGTGGAACTTTTTATCTTTGAAGATACGCTTGAAGATGAGACTTCAGATTTTTATATAGCAGACCAAGCTTTGCATATTGTTAATAATGAACTCCAGCAAGAAAAAAGTTTTGCCAAAAATACAGAAGACACTTAAATACCATGAGAGAAAAGCAACTGTATTTCGTCTTAACCAAAATTAAAGTGACAGCATGGACTCAAAAATCAAGGAGGGCCTTTTAGTTTTGAAAATTTAAGATGGATACTGAACTGCTAAATATAGGGGGGAGGGGGAAGGAAAAGGAGCTGATAAACACCACATGGATAGCACAGATAGAGTGGCATCTTTTTAGAGAGCTACAAATCGGCAGGGGTTTTTTTTTAGCCTGCAAAACTGTTGTATTTACTTTCATATGGTCAGTGCCTGCATTCTACTTGTTTAATGAATTACAGCAACAAGGCTTACAACTTCCATATGCAACCTTAAAAAAAATTAAAGTGTAGTGCACAAATAATAAACAGATGTTTGAAGTGTTCAAAGCTATAAGGGATACACATTCCAGAATAAATTGAAGAAGCCACCTGAGGAAAGTGATTAGTTTGGGGCGGGGGGGGGAAGCAATTATTTTTACTAAAAAATGTTGAAGCAATAACCACTTTGCACTGGTTATTCAGAATGAAGAAACATGAAGAGATTTTAGTCTCCCTTACAATTCAACCCTGGTAGCCATTTAAGCGGCTACCATTCTTATCACTTGCAAATTAACTAATTTGCCACTGAAAATACAACGTAATCAGGAACTTGGTTATTATTTAACATATAACAAACCCAAGTCTTGGGAAAAACAATTTGGAGAGCCCAAATTTTAAATAAGACAGGAGAATTAGAACACTCAGTTGGGTGTAACTGGCAGTTTTGGTAGCAGGGTGCTGCAGGAGGGACCCGCATGGCAGGTCATGAGCTGCCTTGTGCTGCTCACAGTCAAGTCTGAAGGTGGTGTAAGCAACTCACCGTGTACCAAAACATCCCCTAGTCAGGGGAGCCATGGCACCTCTGCCCAAAGGCATTTAAGAAAGAACAGCAGCCACTGGATGAGGGGTTGTAGCCCACGGAGAGGACCTATACTTGAAGGGCAAGGGTAGGCTGAGCCTGCAGGGAAAGGGGAGTTGAAGCTGATCCTAGAGAAGGCAGCGAAAGAGGCATGTTTTTAATGTGTTCGGGGTCTTGTTTTCATCTTCTCGATACCTGAAACAGTGAAGTTTCATATTAATTGGCAAAAAGATAAACTCTGTAACAACTCTTGAGCCCAGATCGTTGGCCTGCAGTGCGTACTGCGAACTGGTCACGGGAACACTGAGACATGTCACTGTAAATCATGGCTTTTAAAAGGAAAATACACTTAGCGTTTGCTTCACAAAGGACTACTGCAAAAAAAATGCTCTGCATCATTGAAGATTATTAAAATACAAACCAAGAACACATTAATATCTATGCATATGCAGGTCAATGAGGATGAACAATGTTATAACCAAACCAGCCAGCAGGCATCATGCTGTACTGATCAGGTGTTCCTCATCTGTGATGGCTCAAAAGCTGCTAACTTTTGTGCAAACAGTTCTGTGTTAGAGTGACCACAGAAATATTCAGGATTGGATTCCTAAAACTTACTTTTATCAACAAGCAAATTTCTACTGTATTTTTCTTGAACCTTCTGTTCAAATTCAGCTCCTGTGAGGATGCGAGGAAGCTATCCATTGAACTACAGCTGCTCCTACATTAGGCTCTGGGTGTACACTGTAGCTATCCTGCCCTCTGATGTGCAGTGCAGCAGCAGTAAACCAGGGTTTTTTTACAGGAACAGATTTATTTTTTTAACTGGATATTCTTTATGCAGACAGCACTGAAACCTGAGCATCCAATTTATGCAAAGCATCCCTATTTCTAGACACCACATAAAAATTCCAGAGTACTCAGTGTTCGCTATAGATATATAAAGTATTTTTATATGAAAATTATACATTTTATACTGTTGGCACAAAATACAGCTAACTTTCTCGGTTAAAAGATGAATAACTAGATTTGTTTCCAACGTGCAAAACCAAGGCACTGTAAGTCAATGATAGCCTAGGACATATTAATCTGCTAGACTCTTTAGATTAATTTAAATGTTCTTCTATTTAAAATAAACAAAGAACCCCACAGTTTTTGTCCTCACTAGCTCCAGGAAGCACTAAGTGCTGTAGCTGAAGAACCATTTAGAACTTTAGCTTTATCTCCTGGATCTGGTATTTGCCTACACTGTTCTGACTTCACACTTCCTCTTACAAACATGCAGTTATACACGGATTTGTGTCCCAAAATTAACTTACAGGTTATAAATAAATTCCCACTCTTGCACCAATCAGATTAAATACCATAAACAGATCAAGATGACACTCCCCCCCTCCTCCCCCTCAGTCTGCATCCCCCACGTTTTGACTAATCAGTTCTTTCTGGTAAAATTTGAAAGTTATCCAATTTTCCCTCTGGAGTATTCTTTTGCATCCCTACCAAAAACACGTGCTAGAAGAATCAGCTACTCAAAGCACGATTTGCCTTTTTACACACACAACATTGGAATTTCAAAAGCAGTCATGCTGACTTTGTGGGATTTATGCTACTATGGTATTAAGATTTTCATGATCTTCTAACCAACATCACATCTTTGCTCTCCCTCTGAGGGACCAAATTCAAGGGTAATTAAATAACCCTTCACCCTTTACAGATGTGGGCTAGCTGTCTCACATTTACCATCCCTGAGGTTGAGGTTGGGGTCTTGTGAGTGCCAAGTCCCTCTAATGGCCTCTTAGTACTGGAAGCAGGAGTACTCCTGCTCCTTCACTACCAGCCAGCCACAGGAGTTCATTCCTGTCCATTATTCACACTTGGGCGCTTGTCAGACCTTCTGGGACCCACGTTTAACTTACTACACCAGCAAAAACTGGACAGGCAGTTTTTCTTCTGGGTTAGTTTTCTGCCAGGTTATTTAGTTGCATCAGCTCATGGAAGTGTCTGATGAGCCAAACCAACATAGAGGACAGCTGCTGCACTGGCTCACTGCCTCCTCAGACTGCAGCCCCACTAGGTATTTGAAGGCTGCCTGATCACAACTGCTGAAGAAGCAGCTTTTACACTTGCCAAACAGAAGAACATCCAACCAAGGCAGTTCAGAAAGTCTGTAATGTGAATATATCTTACTTAGTATTTTTTCCTTATTTTTATAGTAGAAAACCCACTTAAAGCATATACAGTAATATACAGTAAAGCTTTTTATTTAAGGGGGATGGTGTGGGAAAGAATGAAAACAAGATACAGTATTTGGAAAACTACAGCTTTTCTCTAGTCCCGCTTACCCACTGAGCAAATTCTGCATTAAAGGTGGTGCTGGTGGGGAGGTATTTGTTGCTCCAAGTTCAAGCTGCTCACTCTCTGTACACTTATAAGCACAGTCATACTACAGTAACACCTTCTAGTTTCTGTCACATTTTTAAAACCACCTAATAATAGTAAAATTGAATACGTAACAACACATCAGATGCAATGACATTGATTTGAAATAATTCCTCAAAACTGCCAGAATATTTGTAATTAATTGCTTGCGTCTCAGGAATATCCAGGTCAGCTACCTCAAAAACCAAACCCAACCAAAACCCCCAAATCTTCATTTTAAAGGAAGAGTGCAGAAGTTAACTACTCATTCAATTACTTACCAATCAAGATTTGACCTGTTTTCATTGCTGAACTACCTGGCACCAATCCATGTACTACAAGCCTCTCTTCACTGATTCCTCTGGTGACTTTATCCTTCTTGCCTTGTTTTTCCGCTCTTCTGCTGCTCCACAAAGACTGATGAACAATCCCGACTAAGGCCTCCAACAGCCTGTACTGCTCATTTTCTCCAGCACTCTGCAGTTTTCTGGGGTTTACATAAACGTACACGTCTTTGTATTTTTGCTGAACAGTGACACCCATTTTCTGACCAGATTGGTGTTTCAAGATGGAAGTAGGACCAGTGGGATGCACGTTGCAGCTTTCACTGCCTTTCTTACCAGAATGCTTTGGTAAAAGATTCTTCTTTTTTAACATTTTGGTCAATTTCTTCAGCTCATACTTCCTTTCTTTTCGTGGTCCTTCTTGAATAACTTCAGCTTCATTTTCACGAAACCTGACGTGATTCACTGTTGGCATTTCTGGACAGCTGTTCTGAAGCAGAGTTTCTTCTTCGCTTTCACTCAATTCTAAATAAAATAATTCCCCATTTTTCTGCACACCATCCAACCATTCAGGCTCAAGGTCACTGGGAAAGAAAGGAAAACGATCAGTGACACCTCTGATAAGCAAGACTGCTATGCAGAACATGGAGAGTGAAAGAAAAATATAAAGAGGAAAAAAGTTGCCCCCTGAATATTGAAGGCTTAAATGCTTTAAGCTTGCCATCAGGGCAAGAGCTCTTCTTGGACAAACGATGGATACAGCAAGGAAATCATCCCTCACAGATGTTAAAATAGGTTCTTCAAATGTCTTAAAGGAAAACAGCCATTGAAGAAAGCAACAGTCCCTTTTCTGAAAACAAACAAACAAAATCCGAACCCCAAACCATTTCTTTCACATTTAAGTTTTAATTACTAATTACATTCATGGGCAGGATGGGGCTTTCTCTTAGAGAAAAAATGTCATCCTGTTTGTTCTCATCCATTATTTTTTCCCTTATTCATTTGTAAGACAGACTGTGCTGCAAGCCTGAAAGCCTTTTGGATGGATGGACAAGATTAACATTTCAACATCACCTCAATAGAACAAAAACAAACAAACCCAAAACAAAATCTAGATAACAACTTTGTAAAAGACAAGTTCAAACCAGCACAGTCAAGCTCAGATGCAAAAATGCACAATAAAAAAGAGGCAGCACTGCTATAGAAAAAGCTTTAGCAGCTGGAATGGATCACAAAGTCACTTTTAAAGAGCTGCTGCAATGAAAAGGCAACTACAGGATGTATTAACAGGAGTACCATCTGCAGAGCACAACAAATTTTTTGTCCTAATTTGGCAGTGGCAACGTGTCAACCATGTCCAGTTTTGGATAGTGCTTTTTAAGAAAGATGTAATAACTGGAACAAGCCCAGAGCACAGAAACAAATAGTAAGTAGCTTATAAACATGCTCTAAAGGGAAGGAGACTGAAGAGAATCACTTCTGTGGCTGAGAAAAAAACCCAAACAAGAAAGGATAGCTGAGAGACGACAGGCTAAGTGGTCCACTGCCCCACCCCAACATGAACCACAGGGAATTAGAGAAGGGTGAGGATCAGTAATGGTCAAAGCACGACTATTTAGTGCTTTGATTTACCCAAGTATTTAAGCTAAATATTAAGAAAACTTTTCAATCACACACACACAAGGAAATAAAATAAATAAATAAAATCAGTGTTAGCAGGCAATGTAAGGAATATCTGGGGTGTTCTGTATGGAAGATTTTCAGGCACAGACAAGACCAATTCATTCTTCCTGACTGATGACCAGATGACAAATAGGTCTTCCTTTCTACCAATCTGAGAGCACACTGAGAATAATCAAATGAGGGAAAACTGGAATGAAGACTTGCATCATCATTAGTATTATAAATTGTTTAAAATTAACGGATGCTCACACATTTTATACTAGAACGAGCTAATTTACTAAATAAAGGATGCAAATTTTGTTTAGTATGTAATTCAAATAGAGCATGAATTTGAATACACAGATAAATGATACAGCTTCAGAGTCCAGCTGAACAGAGAATATTATACAAATATTTATATATATATATAGTATAAATAGAAATTTATACAAATATATAGAAATTGCACCATGGCACCTTTATGGGTTCAAAGAGAGGATCTGGTTGGACTAAGAGTCTAGAAAACATTGGCATTACGTTCTTCCTGGAACTCCAGTGACTTAGAGAAGTCTAGGGGTGATACAGACAGGAATAAATATCATGTACTTCCTCTGCATTTATTAATTATTTTGCCCAAGTTGATAGTTTTAGAAGAAGAGCTACCACTTGTGGTGATCTGATGGTCATGGGTAAGTCAGCATTTACTTTTACTCAGGATCTTAAGTGTCTTACTCAAGAAAGTATCAGAATTATAACAACACCTAAAGGCTGGTCTAGTTTCACTACTGATTTAAACCAAGCTAAAAAAAGAAAAAGTAAATAAAATTTGAATTAAAAAAAAAAAAAAAAAATCTCATTTCCATCTCTCTTCCCTTGTGCCAAAACAAGCACCTACATAATAACCTGAGCTTCTACATAGATCAGTTGAGGGATCTAAAAATCTGGAAGGTCCACATTCCTCTAAGAGCAGTTTCACTGCTCCTACACAGGCACTTATTCTTTGTGATAACTGTCTGAAAAACTGTGCCAACTGAAATCATCCACGTATACAAGAAATACGTAGTAGAAATAAAGGATCCAAATTCTAATTCTGAAGTAAGAGAAGACTGTTCTCACCCAAGAAAACTCGGAAACAATAAACAATTAACTTCCATTAGCCTTGTTTTACAGCAAGCAACAACAAATCAAGGATTAACTGTATGACTAAATTCCACCCATATGATACTTTACTGAAGATCATCATCTTTAGCTTTCCCAGCCTCTTCCTCTACAACAACAAAGTACAACTTCAGACAGCGGCATCTATTTGGTACGGGCAAAGCTGCTATCCTCTAAATAGCCACAGCTGCCTAGACGGGTTCTGATCCATCACTGTTAGTGAAAGAGAATGTTAAACTCTGTTAAGAGTCAAAACTATTAAAAAACAACCCCAAAACCAGAAACATGCTACTTTCACAGAGACATTCACTTCACAGCTACCTGAAAACAGGCCTTGTGCCTTATCACAGGGCTGATACATCATCCCTGTTTGTACCCTGATGTCAATGTTCTGTGGCATATCCTAGTTTGTCCATGTTTGCTGCGATCTGAAGCAGCACACTTTCAACTGCTGGAAATTTATTCTGGAAGTCAGTAACTTTTACTTCAGAAAACTCATCTCAAAGTTTTGCTACCTTCAATTTAATCAAATATGGCTGGTTGCAAAACGACATACAGACCACCTATAGAGGAACAAATACCACTGCCTTCAAACAACTAACAGGCCTATCTTTGTGCCTGTTACTTTGCAAAATTGCACTGTTTCTCCCTCCGTTTTCATGACAAGTCACGTCTTAACCTCTTGCTCCTGTACTTAGATGGCTGGAGTCTTATAGGTCCAACATAAAGAAAGAAACTGGACCTAAAACTAAAGCGTCACAGTTGTGCAGAGATAAAAAAGAAGCATTTCAATTTATTCAACAGTATTACATGTCTGGTTTCATGGTGAAAACTGTGGAAGACACTTTACCCCCTAAAGACACATGAAGAACACCAGTAAATAGGCATTTTTGATTGAAGAATTGCAAAAGGAAGAAAAGGGAGGGGAAGGGGGGAGGGCATGGCTTCAGGCAGAAATGTATTACAGTTGAGTTCTGGCTTATAAACACAAGAACAAAATATGGTGGGTGTACATCCAACAGCTTCGTCTCTCACTGAGCTAGAGATACGGGACCACTACAAAACAAAATCCATACAACTCTTCGCTTAAATGTTCTTCTTCTTCACTGCATTACGCAATGAAAGTAACACGCCCAAACAAAATGCCATTGAATAGACTTTGAAATGCACATTTGAGCTGTCAAGAAGAGTTCTTTACTGCAGGGAACACACAGAGTAAGCTCTGTATGAAATTAAAAAACCCAACCCAAACAAACAGACGAAACCCCCAGTGATTGCATAAATGACTTTAAAATACGTATTGGTATTAGAGAGTTCCCTTCTCACCCCCCACTTCCTAAAAGACAGGCCATTTACACAGTAGCACCTCGAGTACTAAAGCACTTATAACTCAAGAGCCAAGTTCCCCTTTCCGCTGTCCTCTCCAGACAGCGCCCCCCCCCCCAGCCCGCCCCCCCCTGGGTCGCCCGAAGCAGCCCCGGAGCTGCCGCTCGCCTCGTTACTGTCAGGGCTGCACCACAGAAACACGGTCTCGAAAAGCAAACCGCACTCTGCGCTAGGACACGGCACAGCCCACAGACAGCAACCGGGTCCCGCTCGGCCGCACCCCACTGGCCC
>NW_009928211.1:552-895 GCF_000696875.1 Nestor notabilis | reverse complement strand
CCCTTGGGGAATAACCCCTTTTCCCTCAAACTCGCCATAAAATCCCACTTTTCACCCCAAAACACCCGTTTACTTCTTTCTCCAGCTCCAAAATCACCACTTGTTCAGCTGTGAAACCCAGCCCTGGCTTCATCTTACCCTTTAAAACCATTGTTTTTATCAAATCCTTTGATTTATCCTCTCTAAAACTAAGTCACCCCCAACTTCTGTGACTTCTCCCTACAGGAAACAGCTCGGTTTCCTCCCAAAACTCGGTTTTACCCCTCAGAAATCCACCTTCTCCCAACTCTCCCCGTTATAAACTCATTTTCCTCCCCCCCACATCTCCTCTCCACACAACGCT
>NW_009928211.1:0-535 GCF_000696875.1 Nestor notabilis | reverse complement strand
CCCCCCATCATAAACCCCCCTTGATTCCCTCCCAAAACTCCACTTTCCTCTCAGATAAACTCGGATTTACTCTAAAAACTTACTTTTTCCTCCTCAAAATGATGGGGTTATCATAAAAAAACTCCTAGAAAACACCACTTTAATAAAAAAAAATATTTTTCCCCATAAAATACGTTTTTCTCGGGGGGGGGGGTTGCCGGGGGGGGGGGGGGAAAGAAAGGAAAATCAAACCCAACCCCCCTCAACAAGCTCATTTTTTCTCCTCAGAAACCCCCAATTTTGAGTAAATCCACATTTTTTCCCTTAACCACCCCCCTGTTTTTCCTCACCCCCCACCACAAACGTGACCTTTTAACCAGTAAGAGACTTTTTTCCCTCAACCCCCAGTTTTTTACTCAGAACCTCTCAATTTCTACCAAAAGATCCTTTCCCTCCCCTCTCCCAAGAACCCCCAGTGCCAGGGATTGGGATACCTGGGTCCTGAGAGATTGGGGTGCTTGGGATCAGGCTATCAGAATCCCATAGGATTGGGGTC
>NW_009928210.1:0-201 GCF_000696875.1 Nestor notabilis | reverse complement strand
GCACCCTCCGCTCCCCAGTCAGGCTATTTACAGTGGGATTAGATTCTGGAAAAGTTAAAGATCTTGAATATCCTTTCAGTGCTCTTGAGAGCATCCTGCACCTTTTTCTGGGAACCGGCTTGTTGCTTCATATGCTCTCTATGTTTTATCTACGGCCATACTACCCTGAAAACACCTGATCTTGTCTGATCTTGGAAGCTA
>NW_009928209.1:0-206 GCF_000696875.1 Nestor notabilis | reverse complement strand
CCGGCCCCTGCCTCCCTCCAGATGCTTCCTGCACCCTGCAGGCACCCAGCACCCTGCACCCTGCAGCCTCCCGTGTGGTAGGGCTCAGAGTCAGCCTGAGGGGCTCATCCTGCCCAGGGGATGGCACCGGAGCAGGTGGTGGCAGGGACATGGGTGCCTCCAGGGCCCTGCAGCAGAAAAGCAGCCAGAAAAAGGTGCTGGAGCTT
>NW_009928208.1:0-9764 GCF_000696875.1 Nestor notabilis | reverse complement strand
GAGAGTGGGCCGAGAAGCAGAGCCTCCCTTCCCTCCACCGCAGCAACTACTCGGAAAGGCTGTGTCCCACTTAACCCCCTCCTCATGTCCCACCCCAGGTCCCCCATTCCGAACTAAGGATGCTATGACAAGCACGAGTGTCCTCCTTCCCGTGGGGTGCAGCACCCTGCCATGAAGCAGGAGCTTCCCCCTCAGGGGAAGGAGGAGAAACATGTTTGTGCTCCCCGGATTTTCCTCAAAGGCTCTTTTCAAGCTGCGGCTCCTGGTAAGAGATGCTTTGTGGCGTGTCTGGGCTAGTGAGTTTGGCTGCGAGGACTTTTTTCAGTGCTTTTTGTCTCGCGTGGCTCCTTCCCTCGCACCCGCCGCCTGCTGACCCTCCTTGCACACCCATCTCTCTCGGGTCCTTCCTTAGAGGGAGCTGTGCATCCTCTCAAGCATCCCCAAGCCGCTTGACGTACCCTGGTTTAGCAAACCGGCTTCAGCAAAGCTGGCAGCAGTGAGATGAGAAATCACAGCGTCCAGCTGGCTCCTTTCCTCCACTGCCGGAGGGCCATGTGTGTCTCTTGCGTGTCCCCAGTCCCCATTTTGAACCTGAACATGGCCGTGGATTTGTACTCAGGCCCCAAGCTGCAAACTCCGGCTTGGAGAAACATCCCCTGCGGCTGCCTCTGCTTCCCCAGGGGAACGTCTGGCAGAGCCCGACACCAGCCACGGGCTGATTTATGCTGCCGCCTGAAATAAAGTGTTGCCCATCCTGCTCTTCACGCTGGGTGAGCTGAGCCCGTTCAAAAACCAGTTTCAGGGGGAGATTTCTGTAATCCATTGGTGTGAACCAGGCCTACGCAGACAGGTATGGGGGCACACTGCACCTCCTGGGCAGGGCATGGGAAGGGTGTTCACAGCAGGGATGCAGGCAGCTGCGGGGCAGATGCCTTAATTGTATAAGGGACCGATAGGTGTATAAGCCCCACCGGTAGGGTCTCCCTGTGGCTGGCTTAGAAGACAGGGAACGAAGAAGCTTTTACTAAGTCTCCAAGTCCCCTCCATCTAGGCAGATGGGTGTTACTGCTTTCAGGGTCCAGCATCCCACAGCACCCAGTGGGAAGCAGCGCAGAGCATAGGGCAGCACCTCCCCTCCTCATGTCATCCACTGGGCAGGTGGGGAAGGTCCGGGGCTGGCTCCAAATTGCAGCCAGGACGCGTGGCTGTCCCCATCATGCTCACATCCTCAAAGTGATTTCCACTGCCCCCTCCAGCAAGGTCCTGCTCCCCCCCAACCCCGCGCTCCGAAACTGCCCTTTGAGGAAGGAGGCGGTGGTCTTTGTGCACCTTTAAGACGCGACGATGCTTTGCCAACGCCAGCTGCTCCCCAGCCACACACACTCCACTACAATGCCCTTTTCATGCACAGAGGCTGGCTGAGCAGTGAAATGCCCCTTCAGAGCAGCGCCGTGCCCGTGCCAGCTGTGACTCTCGCAATGCGGGTGCTCTCTCAGCATGGCACAGCATCCTTGCCAGCTCCACCGTGAGCAATGCCAGTGAATATCCCCAGACCACAGGAGCTCGCTCTCACTCTGTGCAAACATGGCATCAGCAAAGGTCGCTGGACATCGTAGCTGCCTCGTCGTCCCGGAATCCCCAGGGATACAGGTTCTAGTCTCTTTTCCCTTCCATTAAAAGGCTGTCTCTACTCCAAGTCACCCGACAGCACTGCAGTCATAAATCCTGGCCACCTGCCCTCAAGGGCTGGCACAAATGCTGCCTCGTTAGGTTTAGCTAATAAAGCAACAACAACAGCAACAGAAAAGGAGCTAATCCCCCAGCACTGGGGGACTGGCCAGTGTGATGCCATATTGCACTAGGGAGGAGCTGCGAGGCAGCCGGGCTGGGCAGACTGTAAGCGGTGTGGAGGGGAACCCATAGCCATATGGAACTGACCTCAGCTCTGTCGGGAATTACAGCACTGATGTGAAGTTTCCAGGGAGGAAGCTGGTGTCCCAGGCCTGGTGGGTTCATTTTGCAGCCTCCAGAGAGGCAACACATCCCCAGGAGTGAGGAGGGGGAAGAAATGGGTTCAGGAAGAGAAACAGCATCATAGAGGATGCTCATGGGGTTGGAAGGCATGAGCCCCCCTCCCCAGCCCCATGGAGCTGCTGCTGTAGGCAGAGGGGAGGGGTATAAAACCCAGAGCCAGGCATCTCTAAGGCTGCCCCTCAAAATGCAGAGTGTGGCTCTCAGCTCAGTTTTGTCCCCATTAGGACCACCCTCATCCCCAGTGCCAGAGCACTTCCATCCCAACATGCCTCAGCCATCTCTTTCCAGCCCTGGTCCCTCCATAGTGTGGTGGCATCATGTCAAGTGCTACAGTAAGTGGATGTCCCATGGGTCATCCAGCTGCCTCCTGTCCTAAGGGATGCCTGCAGCAGTGGGGAGCAGGTCCCATGCGTGATGCTGCTGTCACACCACTGCCCCTCACTGCCCTGACCACAGCTCCCTGGACAGCTGGGCTGAAGTCAGTATGAAAGTCACACCCCACTGGAGGGGACCTGGCTCTCAGAGAGACTCCAGGTGCCCGGGGATGGGCTCTCCATGTGGTTCAGTTGCTTGGACGTTTTGGGAGGAAGGTCCCTTTCTTAGGATCCTCCCCAAAGTCTTCCAGATGTGATTAGCCCAGGGGACTGCACCCGTCTTGGGCTGTGACTCCTACACTGACTTAAACCTGATGTGAAGCCGTGCAGATGTCCTCATTGTGTGGCCCTGCCTTCCTCTCTGCCATCCTTCCCTTCTCTTGGGAAAGTCCAATGTGGCACACCTCCCTTGCTGCTGAGTGCTGTGCTCATGTCCAGGCTGGGAAGCAGAGCAACCTTAACTTGCTGGTCAGCGCTTGAGCATTGCATTCAGATGAGCCACATGTGCTTGTGACAAGGACTGGAATGTCCCAGCAAGGAGAAGATGCTCTTAGAGAAGATGCTCTTAGAGAGAGCAGTGTTGAATAGAAACACTCCCTAGTGCAACATGCTGTTGGATGCTGGGACTCACCAGCCAGTTTTAGGCGCCTTGAGTATCAGTGGATTTGGGCATGAAAAGCCATAAGGAAGCTGGTATGTCATGACTGCCTACTAGGGTGTCTGATGAGTGCATTTGGCTGCAATGCTTTGCAGCGCTGAGGCTATTTCCCCTTCCTTGACATGGACAGACCTGGCCACCACGCTCCATCCCTGGCTCACCGCAAGCAGCCGGCCTGGGGCAGTGTTGCAGAGGAGTGAGACATTCAGCATCTTGGCTTCTCCCTCAAAATGATGCCAGCCTTAGATGGGGGCTCTTCAGCTCTTGCAGACATATTTCCCAAGAAGTGCATGCTCACCACTGTCTCCTGAGCTGCAGCCCAGGTTGGTCGTGAATAATGTATTGAATGCCTCCGATCAATGCGTCTCACCCGGATGGACTCTCCTTCTCTCCACCAGCCTCCCCCCAGTGCCTTTCTCATTCTGCATGGCTGGACCCACTGCTTCTTGTCACTTGTTTGCTGGTGGCATTGTGTAAGAACAGTTGGGGCTCACAACCGGTGGACGAAAGGAGTCAAAGGCATCAGCAGCCACCACCAAGCAGGAGCCTGGCTCTATGGATCACTTCATATCCTGTTTCCAGTAGGAAATTTGGCAGATCCAGAATCTTCCACTCCACCAGGGTTTTCCCTGCAAGGCAGAGCTCAGCAGCAGCAATAGGTAACTCTCCCCTCCACAGCAGCAGGGATGGGACATTCATATCCAGTGGCCTCAGCTGGAGGAGAACATGAACCTGGAGATGCAGAACCAGCTCCATGAAGATACAGAAAACGCAGGATCAGCCCCTGAGGAGCTGCATGTTCTTCGTGGATGGGAAACCAGCCTCTTGCTACCACCAGGCTATTTGCTATGGGGACAAATGGGTGACTTTTATTATACACCCCCTTTCGATGCTGTGCCATGAGGCACAGCTGCCCGGGTGAGGGGAAATAGGACACAACCCTTCTGAAAAGCTCTCTGAGAGGACACCTCTGAAGCATAATGGGATTTAAAGGTAAGGAAGCTGAGACAGGAGCAGGAGCAAGTGCTGAGACAACCTTGAGTGAAAGATTAGCAGGGATGGATGCAGATAAGGAATCGCCCCTCCTGGGGGCGCGTGTCTGAGCACACGCACAGCCATTTGCCCGGGGTTTGCAAATCCAGACTGATTTATCCTGCCTTCAGGACTTTAGCCAAATAACATCTTGGCAGGAATTTCTTGGCCAGACACAGAGTCAGCTCTGGCCCTGGCAAAGCCAATGCCGAACATTTCAGAGAGGCCAGGCTCAAGAATGTCTCCAATTGCCTTAGACTTCCAGTGGGATGCAGGTACCAGGGCTCCAGTCATCCCCGTTAACTGCCCAAGCATCCTCCTTCTCTGCAGCAGCCCGTTCATGGGGCTCCCACAGCACCTCTCAGGTAGCTTCCAGTGGGTGAGGAGAGCAGAGGTATGCTACCAAGTATTCCAGCCTTGGACTGCTGTGCTTCAGCTGGTTCCCACATGGCATTTCCAGGTTGTTTTGGGTCAGGGCCACCTCTGTCTGTCATCACCTTCGCCAGCTGAATCATAGCCTCCAGCCTCACCTGGATGCAGTCAGACCCCCAACCCCCACGGTGTTCTCCAGGAGCTCACCATCTGGCTCAGAATCTCAGGTTCTGTGCTCCTAGAATGTTTTGGGATCACACCATTACCAGCAGGGCCAAAACCTGATTTTTTGGCGATGCTGGAGATTAGCACCAAGGCCTTGAGTTGGCAACAGGAAGAGAGGTAGAGGCTGCTTGAGGCTGTTTCCAACTGGGCCAGGCACACAGTCAGCGGTGGATGTAATCCCTCCCCAGGGATGCCTCTGATCCTGCTGCCATGGGGAAGGACATGGCTGATGATCACAAAACAGTTATGAATGGACAAGCCACACAACCTCTGAGGATGAGACCTTGCACCAGGCATCACACCCATGTAAGCTGGCCATGTAGGCAGGCTGGGACCACAGAGCCAAGCTCAGGCAGCCACACTAGCCTGTTGCTCCTGAGCACTTCCTCGGGTTTTGATCCTGTGTGAGGATCTTCATCCGGGTGATGCTGTCCAGTGATGGCCCCATAGCCCCACAGATTCAGAGCCAGGAGCAAACCCCATGGGCTCACCCCTTCCCAGGGAGTTAACCTGCCTCATCCCACTGCTCCTGCACAATTTAACCCACTGCCTGCTTCTCCCTACTGACACCTGCTTCACTCTGTCTTTCCGAGAGCCTTGGCTCCCTCCCTCTCCTTCTCCTTTCTCAGGGGAAAGTGGTTCCCAAGGTGCTCAGAGCAGCGAGGCCAGAAAACCAGGGCACTTCTCCAGCTCACCTAATTGTTGGTTACTGCCCTCTCCCTCAGTGCCTAATTAAATAGAGCAGGAGGAAAGCCCAGGAGAAGCTGCTGAAGGCACAGGAACACCGTGCACATTACAGGGAGGCTGGTGAGGGGCTTCATCCGGACAGGCTGTTCAAAAACAACAGGAGCCAAGTGATGCCAGCAAGAAGCTGAAGCAGTGACCAGACTTGGTGTTCAGACCTAGATGCACACATAGAACACTTCATGCATGCTTCCTCCTAAGTGATCTGCAAGACAGCTATTAGGTTAACAAAGGCAAAGAAGAGTTCATCCCGCAGGCAATGTGGTAGAGATGATCATGTCCAGGGCTGGTGGTCAGGCTCCCTCTCGGGCTCCCGGCTTCCAGCTCCCAGCTGCAGTATCATCTTGCTTGTCTCCAACGCCAGACTTTAAGCCAACCCTTTTCTATTGAATTTTCATCATGGCTGGCTTGAACCTGGCACCAGGAGCGCATGGGACATGAAAGACCATCTCCAAATTCATTTCCTGGCTGCCTCAGCCTTGTAATCCCTCAGAACTGCGGGTGTATTTGGGCACTGGCCCAGGGTCAGGCTGAAAATCCCAGAGCAGACTTGACTCCTTGCCCCATTGCTTTGAAAGGAATTCAAAAGACCCATTTCAGCTTTGAATGCTTGACTCAAATTTTCTGCAAGCCAGGACTGCCTGGCCCAAGCCACTTGGCTGTCGCGTGTTGAGGGGCAGGAATCCCTCTCCATCAGTGCAATAACTGCAAAGCTGAAATCCCTGGGAAGATGTCATTGCAGGCAGAGGAAGAGCTGAGCTGGTATTACAGAGGAGACTGTCCCAGACATGATTCTGGTCCCAGCTCCTTGCTGGATCACTGCATTCCAATGGCCAAACCAGCTCAGGTTTAGTTCCTGCCTTCAGCTGGAGATAAGCAGCCAGACTGCTGAGTTCACCCACGGTGTCCTGAAGGAGGTGGTGCACGTATGTGTGTGTCACTGCATGCAGACAGAGCCTAACCCCTCACTTCCAAGCTACACAAAAGCAGTGAAGGCAGTAGCCTGATGCAGGCAGCACACAATGCTGGAGTCCTGCCTGCACTCCTGCCTGCCAGCAAGTTTGGTACTGGCTGCCTTGTGCTTTTCTGCAGCCTTTGGCTCTCCTGCTGCCTCCTGCCAGCGACGTCACGTGCATTTGTCATGGTGACAAATAGACCCTTGATGTCACCAAGGATCACATCACTTCTTGCTGAAAGAAGCAATAAGGTACTTCGTGGGGTCAGGCCTTTCTGGCTCCACATCTCCCTTCCGCAGCCAACCTGACCCCACAGGGCTGCTCTGATGGGTAGCAAATCAAACTCACCAGCACCCCTTTAATAAAAAAGGGGAGCTTTGCACGAAAGGTGGAAGAGATGCTAGCAAAAGCATTTACTTTACCAGGGTGCTGTAGCCAGCTCCAGCCAAACTTTCCTGCTCAGTATCTGTGTTTTGTTTAATCCCCATTGCCTGAGTTGTTGTGGGAGACTTATCTTCAGGAGAAAAAAGGTGGCTGGGCTCAGTGGCATCCCTCTCCTTCAGGATCCAGCCCATTTGGGCCATTTGCAGATAGGGAAACTTAATATGTGTGGCCTGGGCTGGGCAGCAACTTCCATCAGCCTCAGGAGGGCTCAAGCAGCAAGGTGAGCCCCAGGGATGGACAGGGCATCCCAAAGCACCCTGCCACCCTTTCTCACCTGCATCCCTATCTGAGCAAAGCCCAGGACCCTTCGAAACACCACTATTCACCATGTCCTGCTTGTGCCAGTGCCATCAGCTTGGAGATGGAGGTCTGCTGTAGCCACCAAAATGGTTTTCAGATGTGCTTCAGAGCAGGTCTGGTTTCACACACAGGTGCTGCAGCAGGGCTGCATGGTTTCATATACATGGCAATCTTGTTAAAGTCTGGGTTTTAATGAGTCTTGAGGGTGATGCTGTGTCATCATTAGAGCTGTCTGTCAGGGAGCCCCAAGCACTGCTGACCCAGACGGTTCATCTCCAGGGTTAATTCCTGTCCCCAAGAAAACAGCCTGTTCAAAATCCCTCTATGATTTTACCTGCCTACAGAGTACCAGAAGAAATCAAGAGCCAGGTCAGGTTCCCTACTGGAAAAGAAAAAAGGAATAAAAGGAACAGAGCCTGGATACAGCCTGTGTATGATGTGGCCTTATTTTTTTTCTATATACCCACTGATTCCAAGGTGGACTTGCCACACATGGGGCTGCCCCTGTGTCAGCAACTGCAGGAGACAGTTTGCCCTTAACGTGGGTCTCTCAGTGTGGCCATAAGCCTTGCTTTGGGAACTGGTAGAGGGGCTGGAGGGGAAGAGCAGTGCTGAGGGTTCCTGGGTCACTGTTTGAATTAAAATCTGCAGGGTTTTAGGTAGGTAAGCAGGCTCAACACAGGTTGACTGGTGCCTGCCTGGCTTCTGTGCCTCAGTTTCTCCACTGAAGGATATCAGCCGCTCAGGCAGAGCTACCCACAAGTCCAACAGGAGATGCTCAGAGAGGGGAGTGACCACAGCATCCAATTCCACCTCCGCTGGCATTGCCTGGAGGAATTCTTCATGAGGACATGAGATGACAGCCACACAGCACAGTATTGAGAGAGGAGTCACTGAGTTAATTTAGCTGCCCAGTTAACAACAAGAGGAGTCTGAATGGCTCATGGCTCTCTGTCCAGGCAGAGCAAAGCTTGGCAGCCATGCAAAGAGGATAGGTCGGGGGCCCCAACGAGGCACTTGCCCACTGCCTCATGAACAAAGGCTGGTGCAATTGCTGCTGTTACAGAAATTCAAAACAAAAGAGGGGCCTGGGATTGGCGTTCCCAGTGGCTCCGGCCCTCATGCCTGCACCAAACCTCTTGCTCCCCAGTGAGCCCTCCCCTTCCTGCGGACATCCCAGAACATCCATCCTGCCTGAGTAGGGCCTCAGAGTTTCTCTTCCCTGCAGGCACCTGCACATGTGCACACACACACACACGTGTGTGCACACACTTCCTGGCCACACATGAACACCGATTGATGCCTCCTGCTTCCCCTGTAGCTTTGCCTCTGACAGGTGTCCAGCGCCAGGGAGTGATGGTTCACATGTAAACCCCAGAAATTACTAAAAACCGGGTCATGAACACTTCAGACTCCAGCCTGGGACACTTTTTAAAGCACCCAGACTGAAGCACAGTAGGGACAGAAACTTTTCCTATCTGGGAGGGATTCTGTAAGGTTTTGGACATTGGAAAAGACACATTTGTTTTCTCACTACTGCTCTTCCTCTGCACAGTCACGGCTCAGGGCCTAGGGGACAGGAGGGATGAAAACAGCCCAATCCTGCTGCTGAGATGAACACCCCAGAGCTCTTTGGTGCATCCCAAGGCTGGTGGCGAGCACTGCTGTGGACTCCATGTGTGTTGGTCCTGGAGGCTCTAAAATAAGAATCAGAATCCCAGTTTGGAAGTGACCTCAAGGATCATCTGGTCCAACCTTCCTAGGCAGAGCATGACCTGGACTATACATCCCAGCACCATGCCCAGCCTAATTTTAAAACTGTCCAATGCTGGGGAGGCCACCACTTCCCTGGGCAGATTCTTCCAATGGCCAATTGTTTTCAATGGCTGACAGAAAAATTTTCCTCTTGTGTCCAGTAGGAATCTCCCTGGGCTGATTAAAGTGGGGAACACAGCATCAGAGGTCTGCAAGGAGTACTGTTCTGCTCCAAGGCGCTCCAGGCTGGGAGAGGGATGGCAACAGGTTCCTAGGGCTGTCTTTGGCTCTCTCTGTGTAAAGTTTTCCTTTTGCCTCAGTTTCCCTCTCTGTAGCTGGGTCAATCATGTGCCCGGAGCCTGTAAGAGCAAAATAACCCTTGGCGAAACACACGGCTACTGAAAAGGTGTGAGACAGCCCTGACTGTACCCGGTGCAGCCCGGGACTGTGCTCTGCCTCTCTGCAGGGCTGTCCTGCCACCCCAAGCTATAAATGTGCTCCACCCGGGTCACCCAGCCCCCAAACATTCCCCTTCTCTCCAGTGCCCTTTGCAGCAGCACAGGTGGGCTTGGAGGTACCTTCCCACGGGTGGGACGGGGTGAAGAGGATCGCTCTGCTCACCCGTCACCCGCGGGGTGCACCCAGCAGCACCTCAGGTACGCCGTGCTAGTGTCGGCGCGGGGGGGTTCCCCCCAGCCCCGGGCTCTGCGTGCCCCGAGGAGCCGGCAAGGGGTGCGGACAGGGATGGGACCGGGACAGCGTCCTGGACAAAAGGGCTGGGTTATTCGGTACAAGCGTACCCCCTGCCGACGAGCTGGAAAAGCACAGCTCCTCGGACACCCCCTTGCAAAAAAACCCAAACAACAAACT
>NW_009928207.1:22322-49036 GCF_000696875.1 Nestor notabilis | reverse complement strand
CCTTCTGAACGCCCCCTGTGCCGTGGGTGCCCCCCGCTCCCACGGATCCCACTTGTGCCGCGCCATTCCCGGTGCTAGGAACAGCGCTCTGCGCCGTGCCGGACCTGCCGTGGCGGTCTTCAACACCCCTGTGGCGCAGAAAGCGGCTCTCGGGGTCGGGTGTGATCCAGCACGGCTGAAATCAGACCCCGAAGGGCTGTCGTTGTGCTCCTCATAAAAATGAGTCGCAGTTTTGAGGCCGCAGGTGTGCGTACCTCATAAAACAGGTATCTGTTGGAACAGAAACTTTTATCAGCCACCCATCGGTGCTGTCTGAGAACATTAAGACATTCTCTGCTGGACAGCTGGAAAAAATGACAAGGAATAAATGGTGGTTTTGTACTTGATATCTGCTTAGAACTCTGTTTAGGGACCCGGTAGCCTGTTCATTAACAAAGCCACACTTTGCTACCGGTGCCTGTTCCCTGTGCAGTGCACACAGCCTTGAGGAAACAAGAGCCTGCTGATTGCCATCGCGACTAGTAATGCAGGTGTGAAGGTTGTGTATGTTTGCACAGTCTGAAGGCTGCACATCTGTGCGAGTGACTCTGTGTCTGTATTCTGGCCATTGCGTGTCGAATGAGCAGTGCTCACACTTGAATTGTAAAAGAACAGGAGTTCTGCTTGTTAGCCAGAAGTGTGTTTGAATTGTCTGGTTGGTTTTGTTCCTCATCTTTCACTGTGCTGCGTTTGTAACTTCACTGTGTTAATTTGGAGTTGGAAGTGGCGATGTGGAATCTCATTATAACCTTACCTGCAGAAAGGTGTTTTCCACTAACGAATATTTCTAAAGAAAATCCAGAAGTTTCTCAGTTGGGGAGGGAGGGAAGAAAGAAGCTTTGCTCTTCAGAGATTCACTGTTCCAAGCAGTTGTTGTTGGCATTTGTGTTTGTTACTGTGAAACTACGTTGCACTGGATGAAATTAGGATTAAAAAAAGCCCAGTGCTTTTTTTTTTTTCTTTTTAATACTGGAAGAGTAAGTGCACATTTTGTTTGTGAAAGGGTTATTTAGTTGTGACCTATTGTGTAATGTATTTACACGAGGTGAGAAACACTGATACCTCTTTTAGAACTTGTCCATCCATGGGAAAATGCTCAATATGGTGGTCTCTTTGTAGGTCTGATTCTTTCATGATAATTTAAGGAAGAGTCTGCCTCTTACTCTTCAAAGTGCCGCCAAATGTACAAGCTGTAGGTGCGGCTGCCTTGGCTGAGGAAAGAAGGATGAGTTAAGGGACTCTGCTGGGATTTTGTGTTATATTCTTTTTATTACTCAGAGTGGTTTAGGAACATTCATGCATTCATACACAAGAGTAAAAAGTGTCCCTATTTATTAAAAGGCTTCTTAAATCTGAAACTACTTAGGAGGAACACGTACTGCCTGAGAAAGCCAGTCTTGATTGATTTGATTGTTGAGGGATCTTTCTTGTTTACTGCTCCAGCTGATCATTATTACCTTCTAACTGGAATCACTGGTATGAATAAAAATTACATCTTATCAGAGGACAGTGTTTTACAATAGCTATGACATAAAGATGCATTATTTGTGTATTCTTCAATATTTGTCTAGTGTTTGTGTGTCTCAGTAGCTGTGCAGTGTGGAACAGTTGCGAAATTAGCTACTAGTGGAGGTCAGAGGCAGGGTGAACAGCAGTTCTCTCATCTGAGGAGTTTAATCCCCCTCTCAGTAGTCGTCATGTGCATGTACACAAATTGAAATTTGTTAAAAAGTTAATGACCTGTTTTAATGATTATTTACCTTGACATTGTTGACTTTCTAACCCAAGACTGGAATAGACATCTCTGGCCATCAATTCTGCTTACTGTTTCTCATAAACAACTCTTGATCTCTGTCTTAAAATGGTAGCTGGGCAGCCTATATTTGTTTAGTGAGGGGTGAAGAAGAGGCTGTTCCAGAAGCTTGTTGTCTCATTTCTGGCCTAAGCTGACTTGCGACTGGTTTATGCCCTTCTGTTCTTAAGCCTTTCAGTTAAAAGGTCTTTCTCTTCCTTCAGGTACACCTCCATCTTGTAACCATGGAGATCAAAGATATCTGTTTTAAACCTTTGTTTTCTTAAGCTCAGCAATTCATACCTTAAAGCTCATCCAGTTCCAACCCGCCTCCCCTGGACAGGGACACCTTCCACTAGACCAGGTTGCTCCAAGCCCCGTCCAACCTGGCCTTAAGCACTGCCAGGGATGGGGCATCCACAGCTTCCCTGGGCAACCCGTGCCAGGGCCTCACCACCCTCACAGTGAAGAATTTTCCTAATATCTAATCTAAATTTACCTTATTCCACTTTAAAGCAATTCAGGTACTTCTAACATCTACTGGCAAAATAGGCTTTTATTTCAGGAAAGCATTTCATTTTTGCTGTCTGTAGGTCATAGGACTTTAAGCAATGTTCCAGTCTTCACCCATTCCATCTACTGCTCTTCATCTATTAAAAGCGATAGTTCCAGTAAAACCTCCTTCTTAACTACTCCATGTGAAAGGCCTGTGGTTTGCCTGCATGCTTTGGTCCTCAGTTGTGTCTCTCCCTGTGCAGTATTCTGACTTCCTCTGTGTTCATGACCACTTTCACCTTGGTGACACAGAAGACACAGAACGCTTTTCGTAGGCAATACTCTTTAACTGGAAATAAATAAATAGGATCAGTTCCAAGACCAAAGGCACTGGCCTTTGCTTCAGTGTCCTGGCTTGGGTGGCTCCTGCTTGCGTTTTGTTCATCAGTTAATGAGACTGTAATTCACACTTCCATGTAAGACTTGTGCAAGAATGTGGTTTTAGGTTTAATTTAAGTCCTTGTCTAACTGGTTACAAACAAGTGCTATCCAAAGGAAGTTTGTGGGTAGGAAGCTTTAGCTAATTTTTGTGAAAATCTTAGATAAATGCTAATTATAAAATGACCTCAGAAACTTGAGAAGGAACAGACAGACCTGCTTTTAGCACTCCAGGTGGATTCATTGCTAATTGTGTGCTTTAATTGTGGCACAAGTCTTATTGACTAGGAAATTACTCACTGTAGGGCTTCAGTTACAGTGCCTAATCAGAAAGCCCCACACATTCCATGTAATATGCTGCTACTCTGCTGATGCTGATGCCCTTTAAGACGTTATTCCTGTTACATTTCTGGGGGTGTGTGGCAGCTAAGAATTGGCCCTTTTGGTTTTGTTACAGTCAATCTTTTACTAGTGAATAATTATGCAACAGATTAAACCCCACCATTTTCTAGAAGCTGTTTCTATGCCATCTGTTGTCCTGTGGTTCAGCACGTACTTCTTCAGGCGGTGGCCTAATGGAACCATGTACAGGGTTGGTTAGGCTGGCGTTCAGTGATCTGCCTTGCAGAATTAGGGCTGTCCCCCTCATGGACCAGCCTGTGTACGTGACAGGTGAGGGAGGGTTTAACATGCGTCTGGCTTTTCAGTACTGAAAGAACAAAATGTAGAAACTACCTCTGAGGTGGTTTCTCCGAGAGTGATGTTGTGCTCTGTAAGGACAAATTCTCCCAAAATGTATACTTTCTTAAGGAAACCAGGTTGTCTGAAGTCTGTTAAGCTTGTCTGTCAGGGAGTAGTATGCTTGGTCACAAAGTTATTTCATGTTTTGTAGGCATGTAAAGAGTAATAGGCTGGTGGTCTTGGAAATCGAAACCTTCCATCAGTGGGTCAGGTTTGGCATTGGCAGTAGCTGTGCAGTTCTGCTTAAAATGCTGGTTGTTTCCCAGCCTTCATCTGTGAGATCTTAATATAGCATTGTTTCCAGGGGTGGGCCATCCGCAACAAGAACAATCACCTCGCCTTTGATGGGCATGAGATAACTGACAATCTACAACAAAAGTGACAGTATTTTCCAACTCAGTTGGGATTTTTTTTTAGAGTTTGCAGTTATTCTGTGGACTGGTTACTGACACATCGCAAACTACTAAGGAGCAGCACTGGAGCTGCATTTTTGTGTTCTGGCATTGAAGTAGGGGGCAAAGAGTACCAGTTCTGCTAGCATTGGAAAGCAAGGCTTTTGGCTCAAGAAAGGTCTTCACTAGTTGTCTTTTAAATTGCTTGCTGAGTAGAGCAGCCAGCAGGGAGCAGGTAGTGTTCCCTGGGAGCAGGCTTTTGTTCCATGGGATCAGAGATTAGTAAGTACTTTTCAAAGGATAAAGGTGCTGTGCTCCTCTCCGCCCAAAAAGCAGGGGGGGACACATCAGTTTCAGTGTTGCAAAAAGGATTTGCTTTATTCCTTTTATATCTATGCTTTCGATGCTTTGGCCATTGTTCCCAGATTTGTCTCGAAGTGTGCCAGGGCTGTATCACTAATGGTGTTCAGAGCAGCATCATCCCACCAATATTACTATTGCACTTTGTAACTCAGAAGGACCCTGTTGTCCCATTTCTTTAAGGGACTGCTGTTGTAAAAACAAAAAACCAAACTATGCCTGCAGAGGTTTTCCTCTTTCAATCTGAAAAGCTTGTTCAAAAGCTTCTCTGAAAGCTTGTCTGTCTCAGGGAGTACTGTGCTCCTGCAGAAACCAGGGGTGCACATCTTAGTGATTTTTAGCTCTGGTATAAGGTAAGTACTGCCGGGTGGTCCTGTATCTCTGCTTGCAGAGAAACGTGTAATACAGATGAACTATACCAGATTACTTTAGGTGAAGAAGATCAGAGAGAGGGAAAGACCTGCTTTTGCTCATTGGTTTGTTCTTTTTCTGTGTCAGCATTCTGTGAATACAGTTAGTTCTGTCCGTCGTCTTTGTTTAGATCTTTCACAAAGCAGCACAGAAGAAAAAGGCATTAAAAAACAGCAATATGATTGCAAAGTCTGAGTAATAGGCAGAGATAACAACCTGGAGTGTGTGTGGGGTTTTTTTTTGGAGGGGTATTGTTCTTTTGCAGGCTTATCTTATGAAGTTGGTTAGTTGAGAGTATCCTAAATAACTTTACGATAAATTATGCTGGAGGAGGCATCAGGGAGCAAGCAAAAGGCCCAGACTGTCTCAAGAGTTTTGCAGAGGAAACAGTAGGACGTTGTGTCTAGTCCACAAGGTTTGTGGTGTTTGATAGAAAAGAGAAGGCCAGCAAGGGCATGTTCTCAGGGGGCAGTTTGTTCGTAAGACAGACAGGCACATATTTAAAGAATGGAAGATGCTGTCAGTCGAGACCAAGGCTTATGTTCTTGCCTGCTTTGTGAGTCACAGTTTCTTAGCTTTGTCACTTACCTGCAGTGACTTGCTTAGTTCAGGGCAGTAAAGTTTTCCTAGATTGCTGGTGAAGGTTATGACATGTTGAAAATGTTTCCCTGATTGCAATGGGAATTCTGTTTCTTGTTAGTGTTTCAGATTCCCAGTTCTCTTGCTTTTGAGATGCATTTTAATTATCGCTTCCAACTCAGGCTTGGTAATATGTACATGTAATAAATCTTTGTCACTTTATATTTCTAGGTCCACTGGCCTTCTTTCCTCAGTGGAAGCTGAAACATTATGATGTTATTGTAGGTGTTTTGTCAGCTCGACACAATCATGAACTGCGCAGTGTTATAAGGAACACTTGGTTCAAGCACCTGAAACAACATTCTGCACTGAGCCAACGGTAATCTCTTGTGTTTTGTAATTGGGGGGGAGGGGGAAAGACTATAGTGCTTAAATATCTTGATTCAGTTTTATTTGTTTTTAAGTATTTCCTTTGTTGCTTTATTTGTGAGCATCTTGTACTCTATTTATTTATTTTTTAAAGTCTGCTTAGTATTATGTAAGAATACTTCTTGTTCTGGGCTGTAACTTTTTAATGTAAGGAATAAAATGTAATTGTATGACTGTTCACTGTTTGTTTTGTACTTACTTGCCACTGTTCATTAGTGATGTATAGGACTTTCGTATTCTGTGTTGCAATGCACGCTTTGTATGGAATGCAACTTGAAATTGTTAGTAATCCAAGATACTTGAAAGCAGACAGGATTGCATTTGGTCAGAGAACCACAAAAAACTTACAACAGGTGCAACTACGAAGTTCAGCTTTATTTCCCACTGAGCCAGGTGCACTAAACTGCTGCAGTGTGAGTGACCAGCAGAACTCTTTGTGACTGCTTGCATAGACCTGACAGTCTACAGACAGTTCTGTTCTTGCTGAGAAAGTTCTGCTGCAGTTCATTCCTGGAAACTGTCATCTTGACAGGCCTCACATCTTGGTACCTGCCTTGCACTGAAAGCAATTTACCATTCTCAAAGTTGGTGCCAGCGCACAGTTTGGAGTGAAGCATAGCTTCTTCAGTCATAGGAAAATGTCACCTTTCATAGCTTATATGGAGTTCTAGGAGGATGCTTAGGTGCTAGGTGAAGGACTAGGCTAAGGTGGATCCTCTTTGTACTGCTTGTTGTCTCCTCCTGACTCTTACACAGTCATGATTTGGGCTGCAAAGAGCAACCTGTTGCTTTGCTACAACCCAAAATTGAGACATTTCATGGTACAGATTGTCTGGAGTCCTTGTTCCTCCTTTGATGCTGTGTTTTGTTTTTGTTTTTGTTTCTGTTTTTTTTCCGCTACCTTTTAAATTCAGAATATTTAAACACTCTTCAATTAAGTAACAAAGCCAGGCGGGGAAGGGCAGGTCCTTGGCACCCCTCAGTGTTGCCTTAGGTTCTTTCCTATTTAGTTTGCTGGCTGTCTTAAATCCCATTCCTAGCTGCCAGTCTTCCTGCATTCTCATTATGAAATGTGAAATGCTAATGTGGGTTTGGAATTCAGCCCCTAAGAGGGGATTCACGTGGTTGCTCTACATACAGACTATCACCACTGATTTTTAAAGCATTCAGAATCTGAATTCTGTGAAAGACAGGCTGTTGTGATGAAATAAGGTTATTGAAGATGGAGGGAGGAGGGAAGAGAACTGGTGTTAATAAAACCGAATTATTTTAGTGTCCTTGTGAAGTTTATAATAGGTGCACATGGTTGTGCTGTGCCAGTGGAGGACCGAGAAGACCCCTACTCCTGCAAACTTCTGAACATCAGTAACCCAGGTATAGCAGTTACCTTTTAAAAATTCTATAATCTGAACTAGAACTAATCATCTTTTCTGAGGGTAGTTTGGGTGCTTAACTGGGACAGCCAGGCTTGAAAATAAATGCCATCTAGAACTTGCTGTCTTAGCAGTTGCATAATCTTCCTGTAAGTACCACACGCAGGTGTAAAAGGGAGAGATCTTCGGGGGTGTGAAGGGGGAGGCTGTTGACTTCTGATGGATTTGTATTTTCCTTGCATTGGGGAACAGTCGCTCCCATATAACATACATTTTTACTTGATCTCTGTGTAAAATGAAGTTGGAGAGAACCAGAATGACCTGGCCTATTGTCATATGTGAAGAAAGTAGCAAGGCACCAGAGTCTTAGGGGCCAGATGGACTTCTCTGGTGATGAAGTGAATTCTAAGCAAGCCTGGCTGATAGGTTTTTCAGGTTCTGCTCTACAGAGAGAAAAATTAAGAAAGGTACCATGGGGAAAAATTAAATGCTGACTTACCAAAAATCCTGATTTTAAAATTGTAAATTCTTCTTGTCACCTTTTAGTTTCTATTTCATTTTTGCTCTTTAATTGCAAGTTAACTAAGGCCTGTTTGGTACTCTAAGCCATGATTCACCATAAAATGAAACTTCTGTACTTTCTCTTTGAATGACAACATCCACTGCTTAACCAATCTCCTGTGAATAAATGGTACCTCAGGGCTTAGGGAGGAGATCATGCCAAAAAGCAGGCAGCAGAATTAAGTGAAGGTTTATGCCATTTTGATGAAGAATTATTTTAATATGCTAATATACAGATATTCATGCAGGCAAATAGCATTTTTGTCTTCACTTTGGATTTATTGCGTTTTTAATATTTTCTTTGTGGATATGTAAACATTGACTTGCAATTGCTGGTAGCCTGCAGATTGCTGCATCACTCAGAGTTTCTCCTTGCTGCAGTCTGCAGCCAGTTGTATTTTCTTCTCCCCAGCATTTGATTATCCTTGTGCATTTGCGAGCCATGCTCATTAATTGGAATGCGTTGCATGTATCCAGTGTGCTTTGTGTGTATCCAGTTAAAGAACTATGAAGTCTTCTCACATTACCTCTGTCCTTTCATACAGTTTTGAATCAGGAAATTGAAGCATTCAGTCTCCCTGAGGATGTACCTTCTGAGCTATCTGAAGACAGAATTGTCAGTGTGAACTTCCGTGTACTTTACCCCATTGTCATTACCAGCCTTGGGGTATTTTATGAGGCTGATGGGGTGGGATTCCAGAGGAACATCACTGTAAAACTGTACCAGGCAGAACATGAGGTAGAGTATTGTAGTTTTCTTTTGAAAATGGACTAAAGCATGTTGTCACTTTATTGTGGATTAAATCCTTACAGAAAGCGACATGCTGTATTGGTGATTAGAAGAGGAGTATTTAACTGACAAGCATATGAATAACATTTTTCTTCTGTTGCATTGCAAATTCTTATTTCACACACACATCCTGAATGAGGAAAAGATGAAATACTATGAGTTAATTTAAATGCTCTTTTTATATATATGCATTATATTTAATGCAAAGACACAGTTTTATTTGCGTTTGAGGTTCTAAAGTATTGATAGGTATTAAGGAATAAAAATGAATCTGTTGAATATATTTAAAACACATGCAGAATGGCACATTTGGTGCCTTCAAGCAGAGAGATGCAGGACAGCTGTAATTTTTTCTTGTCTGTCTTCTGACAAGACATTGCAAGGTTTCTAGAAACTGGTATTATTTGAAGTTAATAATCAAACTTTGGTGATAATTCCCCCCACTCCCAAGATGTTGTGGGTTTGATAGAATAGCTTAGTGATAACCTGGAGGAAAAAAAATCATTGAGGATGATTGTTGCTCAAGTACGATTTGGTATATTGCATTTATCTCTACCAGTAACTTGATAGGCAAATTTCAAGACTTTTGCCTATGCTACAGTAGAAAGAATTTTAAATTTAAGTGTAGAAAATATACTGAACTATGGTTTTTATGATGAACTTCCAAAGAGTTGGGTTTATAATAGCAAAAAAAAAAAAGTATACTTTAATCAGGTTTATGTGTGCTAAATGGTAGAATTCTAAACCTTGAGAGCCTAATAACTTGATCTGTATTACCTTTCTAATTCCAGCGAAGGAAAAGAAATAGTATCATAGGAGTGCTTGGAGAGTGTTTTCTGAAGATTGGGAATCTGGCAATGCAGCCCAGTTCAGAATCTTTTCAGCCATTCGGTTCCCTACATAATATAGTAGCAATTAAGTTTTAGGGGTCAGCTAATCCTCCACTGCAATTAATAGTAGTCAGCTGTTTAAGCAGAAGGCAGAAAGTCTGTAAACAGAGATGAGTCTGAGCGTTTCAGGTGGTGTGTTCTGTCGGTTGGATTCTAGCTGAACTTGCACTTTTGTTCCGTTGTTGATTGCTTCCATCATATCAACCCAGCACTTGAGTTCCGTGGAGTCTGAGACTGTTGTGAGAATAAAACTTTCACTAAGCTTTATACATTCAATAAGCCTCTTTCCATTGTAACTGAGATGATCAAGATTTGCATAATCTCACAGCACTTTCTAATGTGTTCTGTATTTTTTTTTCTTTCCTGTTGTTTAAAGGAAGCTCTCTTCAGTGCTCGCTTTAGTCCACCAAGCTGTGGAGTGCAAGTGAACAGATTGTGGTACAAGCCAGTGGAGCAGTTCATTCTGCCAGAGGTATGCGCAGAACCGCCTGCAGTCCTTTTAAATCAGCTGGAGAGACTGACTGATAAAACTGGCCTTTGCATGAGGCAGAAAAGAGCAAGTGAAAACCTCTGGAATGTTAGCTGAGGGGATATGCTGAGAACAGAATTTTCTTTTCACCATCTCATTATCAAAGTAACAGCCTGAAAAACACAAATTGCTTAAAAAATTACATTGACAGATAGTAGCAATTTCAGTAACTTTTTCAGTTACTGAGTAAAAATTGTACATGCTTCAATTCTGTGGGAGCATTTACTAAAGAATGGGACACTTCTTTCCCCCTCCTGCTTTTTCATACATTCGTACACAAGATCGGGAGGGGAGGATGGCACAGATTTTTAGAGAACAGCTGGAAAAGAGGTTACTGCTTCTGATAACAGCAAGATGATGTGTGTTATGTTTGGAATGATGGTATTAGTTGAACACTTGTAATTAAAAAGCTTTTACTGAGGGCTACTGAAATTTTGGTTGTTCCTCTTCTGGATGCACTAGCAAGGAATTTGTTGTTCATTGAACCATGCAAAGAAACAAGAATTTAGAACTTCAAGATCTTTAGGAGAGTCCATCTGTAATTTACTAGAGGATGTATATGGTGCACAGAAGCCTGACATTTAGAGTTTCAAAACCTGTCAACATTGTACAGCAGAAGTAGGTTGTTTGGTTGGTTGTCTTTAATGGAGGGCCCCTCAGAAATTTGGGAGAAAACTGCTTTTTGGTTAGAAATGAGCGTTAATATTCTTGTTTGTTCTGAGATACCGTTAGCTAAAGTAACAACACAGGGACTTTTGTTTTTAAACCTCTCTGGGACTCAGGATGCAGTCCAAGAGCAGGGTTTTGGTATAGGGATATAGAACCTACTTGTGCCTGCTTAGGAGGGAAAGTGATTAAAGACTGAAGGAACAGAATATAGGTAGGAAAAACCCTGATATTGTTACAGTGAAGGTTGAATAAATACAAGTTGATTTAGAATGAAAATCCTAGTTCAGCAGCCCCTCCCAGGTACAAGGATCCCAGTGGACCAGTGATCTCTCACTAGGTATGTCAGCTGCCATTTTAGACTGTTTCCCTTCACTTGACTGTTCTCCCATATGACTGGATCCTTGCTGCTATTTCTGTAAGTTGTCTTTGGGTCTGGGTTGTTTTCTTATGCCAGAAATCAAGTGTTTTATGAAAGAATGGAGCACAAGAGGAGAGGACATTTGGGGCAGTTTAATCCCTGCTTTATTCCCCTGGCTCTGTAAGAATGAGTGCATTTGGAAACCTGCTCTTTATAAGGCAACTCTGCAGCTGATTAATTGGTTTATCATCTTAACCAGTTTTTCCTGAGTACTGTGCATGTTTGTTATGTTGGCAGGAGACCTTTCTGGTGAGCGGACCTCTTGCAGTATTTTGTGCTGTATGTTTGACAATCTGATTTTATATCAAAATGATTCAGGGTTTTTTACTTCTTTTAAAAAGGAGGATTGGTTACCCAGTAGTTTGGTAGTATAAATTGTAAGCCTTTTCCCTGTAAGACTTTGTTCTGATACACTGAAATTCTAGGCAGTTGTAATTTTGCTATAAATTATTGCGATTTTCCTGAGAGGCAGATGGGAAGTATTTCATTTAGAAAGGGGATATTAGTATTCATATATTTCTTTGTGTGGGCTTCCTTAATCTGATACGTGTCATGCACTGAATGCTTACAGAATAACATGATGTTTCTAATGTAGATTAATAGGGCTTATGCACAGCATGTAGTCTCCTGTGATACTTAGGATGCTGAACCATACAAGATGATTCAGAGGAGGCAGAATGCCCACATGTTCCTATCTACTTGAGAGCAGTAAATTTAGTGAACTGTTTAATTGTCGTAAGATGGTTTCTGAGACATCTATTCTCTGCCTTTCCACCTTCAAGAAATAATGGGTTGTACAGACTGCTGAAGAGTGTCATTCATCTTGCAGCTGAAGTGCTGCTCTTTCTGTTGTCTTGGGGAAAGGAAGGGAAACGCAGCATAAGAATAAGCATCTGGCAAGCCAGATTGTCAAAGGCAGGATCGAACATTCGGGTTTGGAACGACTGAAAGCGCAGAAAAGCAGAACCACTAGCAGACAACTAAAACTCACACAGGGGCTCTTACAGCCAAGTCTTAGCAATGCACTTACTCTGTCAAAAAGCCACGGGTTGCTTGCATGAAAATGGGGCTTTGTACTACGCATGCTCTGTGTTACTAATGGGGAGTAGTTGGAGAAGCCAAAAGCACAGCACTGTTTGACATTAGGAAAGGAGTTTGACAGGGCTGCATTATGTCAGTACACCTGTTCGGTATTCACTGTAAATGCCACTGCGCTCTGGCAGCAACAAGGCTGGAATTTAAATGGGGAAGAACAGATGATGTCTCAGGTGTGCCACTCATTTTTTTTGCTTTAAGCATGTTCAGGCCTCAGCTTTCAGTAAGCAGCTTAGAGTAAGAATAGCTGAAGGCTAAAGTCATTGGAAAAGTTACTTACAAGTTTCTCAGCCTGGAAAGTAACGATAGTTTGCAGCTTTAGGACACCTTGCACTGAGGTTCACTGGTAATAACTGATTAAGACTCGTGGCACATGTTTGAAGTCAGTATCAGTAACAGTGGTGAGCATCCTGTTTCTGGTTGTTGAGTGAAAGGACTCTCAGGCTCACTAACAACTTGCCAAAAGCTGTGTCTGTAAACAGGGCAGGGAAGTGAGATTAGAGCCCAGTCCCTACAGCAAAAAACATTGGAATGGGAGATGACAGCCCCTGCAAATAGAGAAATCGAGCTTGTGGGTTTTACTGTGTAGGGTATTAAGGGGTCCTGCAGCTAAAAGAAGTCTTAGTAGTGGTGCATTTGTTTTGGTAACTCCCAGGTAATTAAACAAACAAGGGGAAGATACTGAGCATGCAAGTCAGGCTTGAATAAACACTGACCAGCTCTCTCTATTATGCGATTGTAAAGCTGGCATTATAAATAATAGATGGGAGACTTCTGAAATATGCAGCTGTCATTATGCACCAACACTGCTGCAAATGTTAAGACCTACTTCTAGAGGAAAGCAATGAATTGAGCTGAACTCTAAGCTAAACTTAATGGTATGTCAGTAACTGGAAAGTTCCTGGAGAAGGTTTTTGGAGTACAAGGAAGCTGAAATGGAGAAGAGCTGAGAGGTTAGTACGAGTAAATAGACTTCCTACTGCAACAGAGATGTGCCTACAAATAGTTGAAACCAGTTATTTCTCTGTTCCAAGGTCCACACTAGCTACCAGTGTTTTTCCTATGAAACTGGAGAAACAAATCGGAATGTGCTCATCTTGCACATTCAGGAGTTGTCAGGAGTATAACCACCCTACAACTAGTCTGTACTACCTTGTCATAAGGGTGAAATTGCTTTCAAAAAATGCAAAAATATGACACTACCAGTACTCTTCCCTGTACAGCATACCACATGTCCCCTTCCATGTTGTCAGGGGTCCTCGGGAAAGTCTTACATAAAATGGGTAATAGTTGGACTGTTAGCTGGATTAGTGTCAAGTCGAGGTGAAATGCTTTTAAGTACAAGAACACAAACCATGGAGTGACATAACTTAAATATAGTTAAACCCAGAAAGTTTTAAAGCAATTCACTTGTCTTTCTTCTTTCCCAAGATGTGAGGTCAGAGTTCTGTGACTTTCCTACTGTAGCTTGTGACAGCTTTGCCAGGATAAAGGTGGCTGTATTTTCCTTTGAGTTTTGCTGATGTCAGGATTGAGTCTCTGATCTCTGGTTTTGGCAGATAACTACTAAAAAGTAGCACTTATTTCCAAATCAGTTTTAACGTATTCTCTTTGTAATGCTGGCTTTGTAGTTGATTTTTCAAAATTCACTTCAGGTCATCTTTAAATGCCATCTTAGTGATGTTAAAAATCCAAAGCCTTTTACAGTAGGCTTCTGCTGAAAGTTTAATGTTCCCAATACAGAGATTCGTGATTAGTCTTAAAAGCATGATTACATGTTACTGAGTTTCATAGATGTATTTCTTTCATGTGTAACTTGTTTTACTTACACTTCAATAAAAATACCTTATGTTGTGTGTTGAGGCTGTAAGTTTCGTGAAGCTGACTATTTTAAAATAACCCCCCGAAACTGTTTGATTTTCATCCTTTGAAGTCTTTGAATACCTGCATAACAGCGTTTTGCTCTCTTACCAGAGTTTTGAAGGTACCATTGTGTGGGAAAGCCAGGATCTTCAAGGCCTTGTTTCAAGAAACCTTCATAAAGTGACGGTGAATGATGGAGGGGGTGTTTTCAGAGTCATTACTGTGAGTCACATCTCCTTCCCTTCCACCATGCTTCTATTTTACTTACAAGTCTTGGGTATTTAGCATTTCACTTTCCTGTATGACTCTCTAAATCATTAATTCATTTGGGCTTCTCCTGTTGTCTTAGAGGGCAAGTTTGCTTTGCCTGGGAAAATGACAAGGCCATGGAAAAAGTTAGGCTAGTAAGTGGCATTTGCTTTTAATTTGGAGGGGGTAAAGTTCATCTGTTTTTTTTGTCAGGCGTGAAGTGGTGTAAGTGTATCAGAGATGGCAAAATATGGGTCAAAAATCTTATGCTGTAATACCAATCGATGGAATTAGCCTGCTTTTTTTGCTTTTTGGCAGTGTGTCTCTCTTCCTGTCAAAACATTGCTTGCTTAAACGTGCTCTGCTATTGTAACTCAGCACTAACTTTAAATAACTTTACATTTTGATCTCAGCTTCAAAACTAGCTTTCTGAAAGTGGTATTGCTAGTTTTAGGTGAAACTTCAAAACATGCACAAAACTTTACAGGAAAAAATGTGAGCCTTGGTCTTTGTTATGCACATACCTAAACTGGAAGAGCTTTAAATTAATTCTCAGTTGCCAGAAAACTTCACACCTTCAAATCGTAGGGAAAAACAAGTCAGTAATGAGAGATGAACTGATTGATTTCTTCCCATTTATCTGTCCCTAGCAGGCAGGGGAAGGGTCACTGCCACATGAGCTCACAGAAGGTGTGGAGGGAATAGCAGGGGGTTTTATCTACACTATTCAAGGTAAGTCTGCAAAATGTAGCATCGCATTTGATGCTAAGATAAAACAAGAACTTTAAATTACATTTCTGAGCTAAAATTTGTGCTGTCTTTATGAACTTGATGCCCTGAAGTTTTCTTTTAGTAGAAACAATGAATTTCTCTCAATTTCTGGGGGGAAGGGGTGGTAGTGTTATGCCTAATGTCAATGTCCTGATGTGGTTTCTTTGCTTCCCCTTTGTTGGCCACTCCAACTGACTTGGAACCCTTTGTCTTTTTAACAGAAATACCATTTTTATCTAGACTCTCTTCTCTGTCCTTCTTTTTGTTACCCAAGCTCAAGTTAAAAAATGTTGTGCAATGAAATCTTTCCTTGATAACTTTCACATTTTTTCCAGTCCTGCTACTGCTAGAAGTACTGTATCATGATGTTTAATGTTAACTACTGACAGGCAGTGACTCCCTAGCATAGCCTGCTTTTTCCACCCCTGTTGTTGCGATCTGGCATATTTTTCAGGAGAATGTTCAGAGACTCCACAGAAGCCCTTTCCAATGCCTGAGATTTTGGCTACATAGCACTAGATTAGGTGTATTCTTCTCAGTCCATCACAGCCAATAGAAGGAGTGACCTTCAGAGTGTTATTCCCATGGTTCTGTAGCTAGGCCTGGCAGACGTGACTGGGCAATCCTGTTGTCTTCTCATCTGTGTAGGAGCCTAAACTGAGATGTGCTAGAGTCCTTCTTCATCCTGTTTGTTAAAAAGTTCTTCAGTACCACAAACTGTCTCCTTACCAAGAAGTTTAGTATTCCTACAATGGTTGGTTGATTGGGTTTTTTTTTTAGCCTTTGCCAGCAGTCGGTTCTGTGATGTGGTTAAGCAGGGGCGACCAGCAGGGGCCACCCGTGCGCTATTAAAGCCATGCCAATTTGATTATATTTTGCATCAGATTTTTGCTTGTTTGCTTGGGAGTTTATTTTTTTACACTAGATAGATATTCTTGGGAGCCATCGATGTAACAGCAGCCTTTTTACTCTACCAGTAAGAGTTAATAGTGAAGTCCCAAACAGCTTTTTATATTAAAGACCCTTAAAAAGTTGAATCCTTTCATTACTGAAAAGGAAGAGAATACTTTTTAACTTTAAACTTTCTGTATCGGACCTTACACTAAAAAATCTGCAACTTTTAACATTTCACAGAAATTTTTAAATATAGGATTTTCATAACCCTGTTAAGTTGAACACTTCTTCAGATTCATTTTGTCAGTATGTCATGTATGATCTGAGAGAAACATCTAAAATAGTACGTAGAGATGCATCTATTTTTAATGATGGGTGCTGTTCCTTTCAGAAGGTGATGCTCTTCTGAAAAGCCTCCATACTCGCCCAGAAAGGTTTACGAGTCACATAAAAAATCTTGACAAAGAAGATGCTTTATTGAAGGAAGAAAGCAGCACCTATGATGATATTGTCTTTGTAGATGTTATTGACACTTACAGAAATGTTCCAGCCAAACTACTGAACTTCTACCGATGGTAAGTTGAAAAGAAAGTATTTCCTCTTGGGAATGCTGTTTGTAGGGCAAGGTGATTCAGCGTGTTACTCATCTGACAGGTTCCATGAAATACACAGCTGTATCTCACAATTTTGGGGGCATGTAGTGAGTAGCACTACAGGATCTATATTTCTTGAATGCTGACCCTTGGTGCCTCAGATAAGCATGCGCTGGCACGACGGGCTCCTGCTCTAGGAGTCCAGGTGTGAAAATATTCATGTTTCCTTGAAATTTCTTTTGTTTCTGACTGAAAACCAGCAGCTTTAGCCTTTTGAAGGATGGCTTCTGACCAGCTTCTCTACTTAGTGTTTCAGTTTGTTTGATTCTTGTCCTGTCACTGAGCACCACTGAAAGAGCCTGGCTCTGTGTCTTTACGCTCTCCCTTGAGGTATTTATTGATGAGCCTCCCTGAGGCTTCTCTTCTCCAGGCTCAACAGTCCCAGCACTCTCAGCAGCTCCTCCTAGGAGAGATGCTCCAGTCCCTTAATCATCTTGGAGGCCCTTTGCTGCACTCTCCATCCAGTGTGTCCATGTCTCTTGTACAGGGGTGCCTAAAGCTGCACATTTTACTCCAGGTGTGGCATCACTAGTGCTGAGTAGAGGGGAAGGACAGGAAGCTTGTGTACAGGTGGGGCAGAAGGCTGAGAAGAAGAATTTTCACAGTGTATTACATTGTGTTGAATCTAGTAAGTTATTGCCTCAAATTTGTAACTCTTTCCATTACTCTGAGACAACTGTTTCAATTAATTGATGTTGCTGTGGAGCAAGAAACAGCTAACAGTTTTAGTTGCTTGCAAGATTATGCCCTTATTTAACAAATTAACGGTTATGAATGTAACTGAAAAACTAAACCATGCTTTCAGTTCTAAAAAGGGAGTTTAAGTGACAAGGCTTAGATCCTTGTGATCATTTCTTACAGGTTAGCAAAATTTTCAAGATTTAGTAATAAAAGGCTTCAGGAAAATGCCTTTCTTAGTAAGAGTTACCCTTAAAACCAATGTTTTTTAATCAACCCAAGAATAGTGCCTAGAATCTTAAGCTGCTTTGTTTATTTTACAAGTGACAGATACTCAACTGTTTCAGACAGGTAAAGATTACTTTTTTCATATTTGAAGGGTGCTTTACTGAGGAAGAGTAAGTACCAGGTTGTCTCCACAGATGTTTCTTACAACCTTCTGCAGTTGTATTGCCCTTGAACTGACTGTCTCATCCTGAAGAGAAGGCTATTGACATACAGCCACTGGCTTTTAACAGCTGTGCTGCCATCATCATCAGGGATTCATATCCTTCTGAGGTCAATACTGTTTAAGACAGATTAGTACACCCACCATCTGTCCTGGGGAACAAAACTTCCAAGTTTGTTTTCTTCTGCTCGTACATAAACCCATGTTGTAAGATCATAGGATGCAGCTGCACATCCTTTCTGTAGGACAAGCAGTCACCCTTAGTCAGTAGGGAAAACATTTAAAAGCCAAGGGTAGGAAAGACATTCCTTCCCTCTTCCTTCCCCCTCTGCTTCCCTGAAAACCCTTGTGGCGTGTTCCGTTTTGTAACTAGTTTGTGGGCTGCAGCTCAGCATCTCGTTGCTTTTCTTTTTGGCTACAGGACAGTTGAATCAACGAGCTTTGATTTGTTGCTGAAGACAGATGATGACTGTTACATTGATCTGGAGGCTGTTTTTAACAGGATAATGCAGAAAAAATTGGACAGGCCAAACATTTGGTGGGGAAAGTGAGTTGTTTTTATTTTAACTTATACTTAAGAGATACACGTCTTTAGTGAATGGTTTACTGCTTTAAGTCTGTTTTCATGTGGGTTTTCCTTTTGTGTCTATGGAAGATAGTTATAAAAAGCAGGACTTTTGTATGTGTAGAACTTTGAAACTCAGAGTACAGAAATCAGTCCTTTACAATAGCTTTCCGGAGTGTGCCTTTACAATGAGTTAACATGCTGAATATCTTAACTAGTTTTAAAATGTGTTGCATGTCTTTGCTGTGGTACTGAAGTAAATAAAAGCATTCCAGCAGTGAAGTTAAAAGGCCAGTAGGTACTAGACTTGTACATGTTACGTCTTTTGAAGGCCTTGTAATTTTTCTGGTGGGCTTGAGGAAATAGGATAAACAGGAGAAACAAAATTGCCTTTATAGTCTGCACTTCATTTGAAGTCTGTGAAAGACACTCATTGCTACCCATTTTGCTACTGTCTGAAATGGTAGATCTGATGCATGAATTCTTGAGTGAAGTTCCACAGCCTGTGTTACACTTGTGAATAACTAGGAGGATCAAAATAGTCCATCTCTTCCTTTCCTTCCAACCATGGAATGCATTGCTATGCTGCCGTAACATCCAATAGAACAGAAATGCTATGCTGCTATAGCGTTCAGCATAGCACAATGGCTCAGTGTGTTTTCGTGTTGCCATCTGCTTACTGAAGAAAAGCTGGCCTTGCTGCTGGAGGTGTCTTGCTTCATAAATCTGGTACTGACTGTTGCTTACTCATAAGGTGATTTAATAAGGTGTGTGGCGGTGTGTGGAATAGCTGGCTATCTTGTGATGATCTCAAAGATCTGAGTGGTGAGCATGCCTTCTGTAGCCTGCAGAAAAACTGTGAGTGCCTTGTGCCTGTTAAATAGTACCTCAAGACAAGGCTGATAGTGAAGGTGAGGTAGGTTCATTCTAGCAATTTAAAAGGTCAGGGTCTTGAGGACAAGGTGGAGACCAACTTGCCAAAGTTAAAGTAGCACCTCATATAAGCTGTCTGGACTGCTGTCCAGCTGATGAAGGGAAAGCTCTTCTGGACTATGTTCTTGGCTGTTAGAGCTAAGGATGTGACACCAAAGAGATTGCCCTGGTGTCCCTACCCATGTGTTGCTGCCTGTTATGGGCATGCTTCTTGGCCAGAGTTTTCTGGTTCTGTGTTCTGCTTTGTGTGTAAACACCAAGTGTACAGGAGTCTTCCGAGTGGTTCTTGGGATCCTTACAAGCTCTCCTACCTTTCAACTCAGTGACATCTTGTATATTTAGACTTGAGCATTGGGGAAAAGTGCAAATTAAATGCTTTTAGGTTTCTCCGAGAGCTGATTGATTGTGGCGTGTGGAGACCTTGACTTCCTGAGCAGAAGGTTAAAAAATATATACATATATATATATATATATATAACCCTCCCCAGTCTGGAGGGGCTTGTACCCTTCCTGCTGTGATGTGCTAGAGTGAGAGATACTGAGTCTAAAGTGAATTCAGGGATCAGATCTGACTTTTACCTGGTTGGTGCTTTAACGTGTCAGCTTCAGATGTGAATATGTAAAGTCTGGTAACAGATCTGCCACTCAGATGCAATTCCTCTCCTATGGGGCTGTTGTCTGAGGTGACAATTCTTAGAAGCTCACTAAAGCTTTTAGCTGCTTGTGCTCATGACTTGAAGCTGTTTGCAAAAAAGGGGTAGAACCTGCTGCATTGGCATAGTTATGACACTTAGCTCTGAGAGCATAAAGTACTTGTGAGTGCAATGCCACCAGCCTGTTCCTAAACAAGGGAAGCGGAGCATTTCTCACTGCCTGGCACAGCAGTTTAACAGAGTCTGTAGTGCTGTGTGGTGCAGCGGGGTGTTAAAGCTGTGCTGCACTGCCTGGGGATGGGAGTCAGTGTGAAAAGACTGCAGAGTGTACATGGTGGGCTTTCTGCAGGCCTCCAGTAGCAAGTACAGTCTGCCTTAAGGGAAGATGACTGCCAAGAAGGTTTTTTGTAACTCTGATGACAGCCTTTGTTCAACACCCACTTTGTTGAGTTTCATCTGGAAAACAGCTTAGGGAAGGTATATATAAACCCCACAACTTAGCCTTGCTTACTGTTTCTTAAGCAGTCACTAGTTTTATCAGGAAAATGGGCTGTGTAACATGGTTCTAACTGCACGCCTGCTGGAGGCAGCAGCTTTGTGTTGTGTTGGGTAACCAAAGGGGGCTGTGCGTAGATGTGCCATTACAGAAGACAGGTAAGGCTGCCTGAGCTTACCTGGAACAAAGCCCAGCAGCTGGTGCAGACATGCTGAAGGCCTGGCTGTCAGTGTTGTGTTTGTTTCTGTTCTGAGAACTTTGTATCCTTACCCAAGACTGAGACCAAACAATAGTTACACTTAAAGCTGTTGTGTTTAATTAGATTGGTGCTCTGGAGAACTAAAGCTAGGAATTGTAATCACTTCCTACTTCTTCCAGTTACTATTGTTTATCATCAGTATTACTTCAGTTGTTAGAAGTGGTCATAGGTTTCACAGAGGGCTTTGTCTAAACATCTCACATCTAACGTGGTCTTCAGTTTCAGACTGAATTGGGCAGTTGATCGTACCGGGAAATGGCAAGAGCTGGAGTACCCAAGCCCTGCATATCCAGCCTTTGCTTGTGGGTCTGGCTACGTCATCGCCAAAGACATTGTTCAGTGGCTCGCAAGCAACTCTGAAAGATTAAAGACGTACCAGGTAGTAAAGTATTGGTTCACTTTGTCTTAAACTGGTCTGGGAGCAGCATGTGTACTGTATGACTTGGAAGGAACATTGCTTAAGTGCTCGTGTTGGGTTGTCCCAGTTGGCTTTTTGCAGTGCTTTTGGTTGCTAGGCTCAGCGTCTGTTGTAGGTCAAAGCACAGCTATGTTGGACTGAGAACCTCTGGAGCTGTAATTTTAGGGTTTCTACTCTCTTTTTTTTTTTTTTTTTTTTTTTTTTTTTTTTTTTTTTTTTAAGAGCAACGTATTTTCAGAGGAAAGCTGGGAGGATTAATTTAACACCTCTAAAATATGCCAACATAGGGTTTTGTGAACTAGAATAACTTGCATCATGTACCAGCAGCAAAAAAAATAGTAACTAACTACACCATCATGCTCCATGCTTTCCTGGTGCTAATATCTGTATGGTTTATTTTAATGTGTCATCTCAGGGTGAAGATGTGAGTATGGGCATCTGGATGGCAGCTGTAGGACCCAAGCGATATCAAGTAAGTCTGAAGAAATTCCCTGCGCTTTTGGAAAGAAAACATGCCTGTTGCTCCAGGTAGCATGAAATAGGGAAAATGGTGGGGTTTTTTTCCCCCTTAAACATAAATAAATAAAAAAGCAATTGGATTAAAACCCAGAAAATACTTCAGAGGTATTTAAAAGGAAAAAAAATTTAAATCACAAACCCCTCATGTGCTCCAAATAGGTCTAGCAGATCAGAGAGGGACGTACACCTCTAGTTGGTGACCTCTGTGTGCAAAGAGTGTTGCTAGACACAATGAAAACCTGATTCTTGGTAGTAAAGACTTCTGAAGACTAAACTATATGTAAGAAAACCAACTGAAATGGTTCTCTCTGTAACAAACAGGATAGTCTCTGGTTGTGCGAGAAGACATGCGAGAGCGGCATGCTCTCTTCCCCACAGTACTCTCCACAGGAACTGAGAGCGCTCTGGAGGCTAAAGGAACTGTGTGGAGATCCTTGTACATGTGAGGGAAGATGACGGACTTGCCTTGCAAAACAGGGTAGCATATAATAATCATGGAAAAGTGTATATTTGGATTCATTCTTGGAACAATAAGGAGGATTAAGATATCTTTTAATGTTGGGTTTCAACTAAAGTATTACAATATTTGCACATCCCTTTTGATAATTACAAGTGGACTGATACTATTAATTTTCTATTGTATAGGTGTTGATCTGACAAAAACCAAAATGTTTAAGAAAAAAAATTTCCTTTTTATATAAAGTCAAAGACCTACTTGTAATGAATAAATGCACATAAGAATGCCAACTAGCCTGTCTTTTATAAATTAAAGTACTACTGATTTAACTCAGTGTAGGGACGTACCAGGCTCCAGTGGAGAGCTGTGCTCAGCACCAGGGCCTCGGGTGCGAATTGCTGCAGCCAGTTCTGTGCTGTCTGAGGGGCTGCCCTCATCTCGTCTGTGCAGGGGCCGGGACAGCTAGGGGTTAGGATTTATGTTTAGTTGTTTATATTGTTGTCATTTTAGATAAAAACAGTATCAAAGTTTGCTTATACCAAATCTTGAAGTACTGCAAACTTGTCCTGATTAGGAGGGATTGCTGATAGCTCACTGTGGTGTTAGATGTTAATCTGAGGGTACACGAAGGGAAGTAAAGTAAGATTGAAGCACATGGAAAAAAATGTAAGGTAAACAGCAATGCCTTGCAGTATGCTGAGAACTTATTTATAGTGGGGTATGTTAACAGTGTAGTACTGCTGGAATAAAGATCTGTCAGATTTCGACCTTAAATAGTCTAAGGCTGTGTAGATAGTTCTACAATTATGCTATTTTACTTCTGTTCGCTTTAAGGTAGGTGAAAACAAAAAGAGCAAGTAGCCTCTTTCAGTGCAGCACTAATTTTGTCCTGTTATAAGCCGAGAGATCACAATGAACACGTACTTAGTTCATAAAAGAAATTGTCACCGCTGCAGTGGGAAGGCACTGTATGAAATGTTGGCAAAAAGGTTACCTTGAGTTTTATTTCATTGAAGCATTTAAGCACTATTTGGTATCTCTCAAGTAAGACAATTCAGTCAAAAGCAAATGCTTTCATGGAGACTGACAATCAAGTTTAGAAGGTGACAGTATTCTTATGTAGCCCCTGGTGCCATGTGTCATGGTCACATTCTCCCATACGTGTGCTCAGGCGCAGGCTGTCTGCACTGTCTGCGGGCAGCCTTTAACTCTTCTGCTGCTCTAGTGCTGGGTGCTCCCTCAGTCTACAAGAGTCCCTTCTTACCACCGTACTAGCACACAGTCTCCGTTCTCTATTGAGTAGAACTGCAAAGGCTTTAAGTCATTGTCTAGTTCGACTTCTTTTCCTTCCAGCTAGAAATAAGAAAGGAAAAAAATCTGGTCAGACTTACACTGAAACCTGCTCATGTAAACCAAATATAGACCAGGCAGTTGCAGTCAGGGAGGACCTGGCATATTACAGGAATGAAATTAGGTCCTAAATTACAGCATGAAGTCTGCTCTCCGTAAGTGAAATCAATGTCATTAAGTAGGATTCTAGAACGTGCTATTGCCCTCTAGCAGCATGCAGTGTTTTATTGCTGAATTACCCATTTTTAACTCACTTTAGAACTTTCATAGGACAGTTTCAGTTCTGAACCAGGAATTTTCAGTAGGCGATACAGCAATCCCTTGACCCTCTGAATAGTCATAGACTCTGCCAAGGTGAAAGAAAGAAAAGTTACTAGAAAAATGCTGCTAGCACTGAGCTGTAGCAAAGTACTAGTGTTTCAACTATACTTGCTTATAGCAACAGTGAAAAGCTGTATTGCTGCTTCAGTTCTAACACTGCAATAATGTCTTTTGTACCTGAAACCATAACTGCTAATATAAAACTGAAAATGGTTTAATCTCTGGGGGATAGGCCAGGATATGCTACTGTGGTTCAAGCACTCTGATCCCCTGTACCAAACTGAACTGTTAGAGCTTCATTTTTTCAGTTTGTATTTACTACGTAAGTGACCTTTGGGACACACACCAGTCAGGTTCTGACCACTTGCGTCTGGTGACTGTTCCTTGAAGTTTTCATTACCAGGAATTGGCTTTCCCAGCACAAAAAACCAACTGTCCCTGTGGAACTAGCGCCATTCTTAGAAATGGCATTACATTAAGTAGTCCCAAACCTATTGCCAGCAGAGTTTGTAGAGTGCTTTATATTATGAGGTCAGTTACACAAAGGGATATTTTTTGTAATGGATCTGGAATGAGTAAATATAGTTTGTTCCAGAGGAGATGCCTGTGTTTGCAATAGATACACTCAAAATTTTGGTTGATCTTTCACTTCTTTTGAAGCTTTATCTAAAGGCACAGCAATAGTGAGTTATTCCTGTAATACCACACATTGTACTTAGACAAATATTTTTCTATCAAACATTTTTGTAAAAGCTGTATCTATCTGATTTTATGCAACTTGTGATAATAAATGTGACTTTTATTTTAGAATAAAGCTTGAGTAAGTCTTTTCTCTCAGACTCCATTTCACATCTTTCCAAAACACCAGTCTGATTCAGAACAAAGTCTATTCTAGTCTCACTACAGGCACTAAAACTTCAAAAGACAAATCTGATACAGGTCAGAATTAGATTTCTAACTTAATGTTTTAGATACCTTAATATCTTGTTATTTTGTTAATACGGTTATGTGATTTCATAGTCATTAATTAGCCTTTGATTGCATCAAACATATTAATCATGAAACCAGCAGCAGAAGTCATAAGACAAGCATCAACTTTCAATCTCCAAGCTGGACTGAAGGTAAGTACAAAGGTCAGAAAAACAATGACTTCTTCAAAAAATTTCTGCATTTAGCTTGTCTTTATATGCCAGAGTTGTCAGGGGAGAATCTTCAGTAGCCAACAAAGCCAGAGGCAGCTGCCTTTCTTTAACACAGTTATTGGCAAAGGAGCTACAAATGAACTGCTTAAACACAAGCCAAAACTTCTTACCTGGTAGCTTTTTCTGTACTGGCTTCTGTTCAGGTTTCTCAGGACATTTAATTGTCAAAGCTTAGGGAAAAAGGGTGAGGTATTAGTAAATGTATGTTAAGTCTTGTTCTGTCAGGAGCAGAGTCTTTCTAGTCTGTTTTTATTACAAATTGTTTCTCCTAGCTCGGCCTGATCTGCTAGAAGATCAGGAGGTAGCTGCATCTGAGCAGCTAAGATAGCATTTAGTCATTCTGGGAAAAAATAAAAATAATTTTATTAAAATAATCACATTTTTATTGATCTTCGGTGAAAAGATCAATAGGGAAATACTTTAGGGAAAATATTTTAACACTGACTCCCTAATACTTGTTTTTTTGGTCCAAAGGAGCATTTACCTAAAAATGCTTAATTTGTAGTTAGCTTTTTAAAATAACCTGCAGTACAATGGAAACCGCTTACTCAGTTTAAAGCAGGTTTTTGACCCTCAATATCTCCAAAGCACCATACAAGCACATTTTAAGGAGGTTATTAGCCTAATTCTTTTACTTTTTTTAAAAAAAGACACATCCTTTTAAAAGACACATCCTTAAAAAAGGTTTCTATTATGTCTAGTCAACTAGATTCCGTGTTCTATTTAGTCTACCACCAAAATACATTAGAATGTAATGCCTTAAAATACTGTTTTGCCCATGGTGTAAAGAAAAGGTTCAGTTCTATCAACTGACAAAGACCAAAATAAGTGAATTTCTAATTTAAATACTTAGCCCCAAATACCAAAGCTACCCATAGTTTTCCAAGAAGCTATGAAAAACATTACCAGAAACCAGTGCAGCTATTCAGGTTAAAATCTCAAATGTCTTCTGTATAGAAGCCATTCACACTGTTAAAGCAGAGTATTGATTACCTCTGTTCTCCATTACGTCTTAATTAAGAAAAGCATTTGGCTTGGGTTGAGGGGGAAATGAAATAGAGTACCTAGGGGCAGGTATCTGGTCAAGCTCCGTGATACACACAGTTCAGAGCAGCAGAATTACAAACTGGAACTCTCTGATGTCTGAAAGGCTTTTGAACCTTTTGTTCTCCACATACACCCAGGAACCACTAAGCTTGTAAAATACTTTAGTTGCAGAAGGAAAAGTTTTGACCATTTCTGGCCTCTTACTCAGAAGCTGATTTTTCAGAGTCAAGGGCTGTTGTGCCTTCAGTTCTCCTTCTTCAGGCGCACCATACTCTGTGTGAAGGAAAAGTTCCTGCATTCGTGAATATGAATAAGACTCAAAGACTCAAACCCAGCAGTAGACCTAAAAACACTGTGGTGTTGATCAGGCACAAGCCTGTTGCCTCAGGTCCCTCAGCAACAAGGATACCACCTATAGAAAGTGGTAGGCTCCTGCAAGGCGAGGTGCTGCAGGCATGAACATGGACCGACTGCTGGAGCATTCTGGAGGGTGCAGAGGCACGTGGATGGGGTGGAGCAGGCGTCAGGCACAGGGAGGTGCCCACTTTAAAAAAGCCCCATGTGGAGACAGCCGCTCCCCGCAGTGCCCGGAGTTACTGAGCAGACGCTCACAGGTGTCACCCCTGAAGCAGCAGTGCCCAGAGGTGTGCAGTGCTATGCCAAAGCCATTTGCATGCAGGCCTGCCAGCGGGGTGGGCTCTTCTAAAACAGCACGTGAAAAAGGCATCAAGGGGCAGGGGAACTGAAGACAGACCCAGCCAGTGCTACCACAGTGCCGGAAGTGAAGAAGCGCTAGTTTTACCGTACTTGTACTTACTAAGACAAAGCGACGGGTATCTGGGATGAGCAGCAAGAAATTCTTCACTTGGATTGTTTTTCTCTGGGTTCCAATTTCCACCAGCTGCTAACCAGTCATTTCCAAATATTTTGCGATAAT